>NW_026731737.1:5000-155000 GCF_028476545.2 Physella acuta | reverse complement strand
AGTATTATAATGTATGTTATACGTAATTTATTGCTTTACCTTTTATGTATACTATGTTTGTATTATTTTTACATTATGCCTTTGTTTTATTAAGACTACTAGATAATTTCTATAAATGTAATTAAACTTTTAGTATTCTGTATTTAAAATTGTGTATTACGAGACATGTAAATCGCAATTTTAAAGGTTGTTGTGTTTTTAATTATGTTCTATTGATATAATATCTAAATTATTAAGTTCAATTCTTTATTTATATTTTAAATACTTTTTTTTTAAATTAAAATAATTAACTTCAAAAATTTATTTGTAAGCGGTTGTCTTTGATAACATAATTATATACATAGTAGAATAGTCAGAAACATAGTTATTTTACAAAGTTTTCATCCATTTTGTACATTAAAAAAAAGAATAGAAAAAAAAAAAAAAAAGCAGTAAGCGTTGAGGTAATTGGGGGAGGGGTAGGGGGTACGACCATTGGAGCAGGTAGAAGGGTCATGGGGATGTCAGCAATAAGGGTCATGTGGGCAGGTGGGGTGGCTGACGAAGCTTGAAAGGGTAAACATCTAACAGTAAATCAGGGTGAATATATAACCTTTGTACAAAAAGGAAACAAAAGCTGGTTAAATAAATAAACCGGGAGTGATCTCCCCTAAACTTTCTCGAATATTCTTATATAAAATAACAGGGGATGGGAACTCGGGCTATAGACATGATTTTGAATCCATTTTAAATACTTAAAGTTTTTAAAATAGAATAAAATCTCGTAGACAAATTAATTGCACACCAAGTGAACGCCAAATAAAAAAGCGCATAATAGTGCGCAATATTATTAGTACTTCTAAAATTTACATTAGTTTTTTGAGAAATCGAAAGTAGCGTAAATTACTACTTCCAGTCAACGGAAATTACTCAAAATTTAACAGAAGGTAGAGAATTAGATCTTTTACTTACATGTGAAATTTCATGTATCTATCTGAAATAGTACTCAAGTTATAGGCTTTTGAAAAATTCAAAGTAGGAAAAGTACCACTTCCGGTTATCGAAAATTGCTCAAAAGTTGATACGGATCTACGATTTTGATAAAATACTTATATATGAAATTTCATCAACCTAGCTGTAACGGTACTCAAGTAATCGTGTTTACACACGGACACACAGACACACACACACACACACACACACACACACACAGACATACGGACAAGATTGCAAAATTATGTTTTCCGTATCAGTGAGGTGTAAAACGTCGAGATTTGTAAAAATCTCGATTTTTTTTTGCACGATTACAATACTTTCTCTATACTTCGTATATACGAGAAAGTAAAAATATACAGTTCACACAATATGTGTTTTCACCCTATGTATAACCAGTAGAATAGTCACTCTCTCTCACACACACACACACACACACAAACTTCGTTGTTTTACACATATTTCATTTACATTTGTACAATAGTGAAATAAAAAATAGATAAAAAAATATCTGAAACTGATGTTGGGTTGGGTGGTGAGATCGTTGGAACGGTTAAAAGGGATGTGGGGTTATCATGTCTGAGGGTGATGTGGGCAGCGGGGGGGGGGGATTAATCTGACGAGGCATGGAGAGAGTGTCCTTGTGTGTTTAAGGCAAGCCAAGCGTCAAATGCTGTGCTGTGTGATCTAACTGCTGAAGTGTTATTATTTATAATGTGGGGGTGGGGGGGGGGGGGGGTGCCGAACAGATTGCTGTGGGATTAAGCGATAAGTGGGAGCGTGTAAGGTTGGTATGTTCAAGTCGTGTTTATTTTTATTTGAATATTTAGTACCGACAGATTAGGGTTGGGTAGGCGTGTTCCTATCTCGGGGTGTGGGGATACATTGGAGGTTTAAATGTCAAAAATTGGTTAACAGTGTTCTCATGAAATAATTTAAAAAAGGCCATACATTTTATTAAAGGTAACAAAACCATTGTAAGTATTAGCTTACAGATAATAAAATGAATACGAAAGGATGAAGGATCGTTGGGGGTGATTTTGTACGTCGTGGACCAATGAAGAAGACCCCCCGAAGAGATGCCTGGAAGAAACTCTGCATTTCAACCAACTCTGATGGGTATCTAACTTACATTAAGGAAAGTAAAGGCGGCTGGGCATAGTGCTGACCACATTATCCTTTTATATGCTGTGGTCAAGAAACGAATGAACTCTACTTTATCTGCCCAATGGATCGTTAGGTCTAAAGAGAATTCTTTACTTTTTAATATTATAAAATAACTTTTAAAGTAAAATATTATTCGACCAAATTACTGATACTTCTAAGGCTTGTGATACACACTGCTATTTAAAAACTAATTTTAAAGTAAATTCTAGGCATAAATGTGTTTTCAAAAAATATTATTGTTCTTACTTTAATGTAGTAACTTATTATAATATATGGATATATTTTAGGAATGGACACAATTTACGTATTTATCAGCTTGCATTATCTTAAACTGTATCTTGATTGTGGAGAATATTGATGATATTCAAAAAAAAGAACTAATAACGGTAATATGTGTAGTTTATTACGACAGCAACTTATTTTTCAAAGTCGCTACATATTCGAGTACGATTTATATTATACTGATTAAATTCAATCACACAATTTTTTCTACTAACTAGACACTTACCTAGGTGATTACTGAATTTTAAATAAATTGAAATGATTTAAATATAAAGAATAAAATATATCAATTAAAATATGTTTTTGTGTTGAATATGTTTTCTAGCATTTACTTACTTTTAATGCCGTTCCTTTAAATTAGGTTTTTAAAACGTTTGTTGAAATCAACGATATAAATTCAACCACGTGCACAAAACTGTTAATACTGTGTTTGGAAGGCACTGGTCAATTGCTATATCCCAGTAAAGGTATTCATTTGTGCGTGTTAATTTATTAATTGATGTATAACATATATATTATATAACACACACACACACACACATATATATATATATATATATATATATATATATATATATATATATATATATATATATATATATATATATATATATATATATATATAGGCTATATATATACTTATTTATTAATTTTTTTTTTTTTTTTTCAGGTGTAGTTCAAACTTTAGCTCAATGGATACTGCAGGGGAATAAAAACGTCAACAGGTCATTCAACAACCTGTCTATCACAACTTTATTAAAATGCCTTAGAGTGATTTGCTTAAGATCTGTAATGGTTTATGAGGTAATCATTTCTTACTTATTATTGTTCTCCTTTTAACCCCTTATTTTTCTTCCTTATGTTTTTTTTTAAATAATAATTTGAATATTATGATAATTTCTTCAGATTACCAGTGAAAACATGAATTTCTTTTTAGTTTGTTTTATTTTTTAGGATCTTAAAATTTACATTTGCATTTCAGATCCTAGATGCTGATATCTTAAACTGTTTGAACACAGTAATGCATTTTAACGACACCTCAGAACTAGAAGCTGCTGTTGATTGTTTATTAGCTATTGCCGAAAAAATGCCAGGAAATTACCATATTTCACAACACGAAGGAATCATGACATTGCTTACAACGTTGCAACAAACTAATGAAACTTCAACGCGGAAGAAAGCGGTTTCTGTCCTATGGCTCGTAAAACACGATGCTATAATCTTAAATGATTTTATTGGTAAAGTGATAGTTATCTTTTTACACGTTATAATTAAAGATGCATAGGTCTAAATCAAATATGTTTTGATAAATATTCTACATAAATTAAGTACATTATATGAATAATTATCCGTCAAACATTTATACAAAACATTATTTTAAATCTTTAGTGTTATTATTTTTTAAATTTAGATTCTGTGCTCAACTTTAAAAAAATGTACCAATCTTAAACAATCCTAATATATAAAAACCCATGTGCGCACTTCTCTCTGTCTCTCTCTCTCTCTCTCTCTCTCTCTATCTCTCTCTCTCTCTCTCTCTCTCTGTCTGCAAAATATTTTCGCCGGATATCACGTCAGAATTTGCAGCGATATATGGATACCTTTATACGGCTTTTCTTGAAAATAATATGTTAGATGTTTTAAATGTATAACCACAATTTTATTTAAAGAAGAAAAATAAAAAAATTAACGCGTATTCGAATGTAGAAAAACATTTTAATTATGCAACAGGAAACGCGTTTATAGTTGTGAAAAAGAACGCATAAAACAGTGACGTCACTAATGTTTACACATTAACTAATGACGTCCTCTACCGTGGTTAGAATAAAAAGAAATGAACTATTTCATTCCATTTGATTTAGATCTACGTACGCTATGAAATGTATACAATACAATTTTTCCGGCCTAAACTTATAGATGATAGTGTACTTAATACCACGCAGGTGGTGCGGGATCGAGACAAACCAAGTCAAACTTAATTTTTTATATTTTTTTTTATATGTGAATCTTCCGATTTTAGACTATAAAGGAAGAAACTACTTCATTCAAATTCGATTTAGATCTAGATCTATAAATCTAATCATCAAGACGTACGCTATGAAATATATACAATTTTATCGGTCAAACTAATACAAATTACTTAAAAACAGCATAATGACCATTGAATAGCCAGATTTTTAACGGAATCATTTAAGTGACTTAATCAGTGCAGGCATCTCTTCGGGGGGGGGAGGGGGTAGGAGCCCCCCTCGAAACAAGTCTACCGCCCCCCCCCCCCCCGAGCGAAATGAAATGTATATAGAAAATATATACTTTTAATAGTGTCCGCCCCCTCGAAGAAATTCCCCCCCCCCCACGGAGAAAAAAGTCTGGAAGAAACACTGAATTTGTGTGTGCCAGTGTTATGTTAAATGTGTCGGATTTTTAGCTAATTAGTTTTTCTTTGCTTTGTCACTAATATCTTTCAGCGTGTTCTAAAGCACATTGCGTTTTTACCAATAACTATTTCATAACTTATTTTTCTCAAACAAGTACAACATTTAAAAATATATAGGCCTATAATTCACGAGAAACGGGTACCGATGGCTAGTATAATGATATTAAAAAATGTATTAATACACCACAGAAATCACTGCTCCCGGTTTTCCCGAACAATGGAAGAAATCAAAACGTTTAGGAAATGGCAATTTTGGAGGTGTTCATCTTTTACAAGACACAAAAGACGAGCATAGTAAAAAATATGTGATGAAGGAAATCGGAATAAATTCTGATGACACTGACACTATTTTTCAGGTACAAAATTTTGGAAAATGTTGAAGCATATTTAATTGTTTTAGAAACTTTTCCATTAACACAACTCTATTTTATTGCACCATATTTGCTTTAACAGTTCCAGATAATAAAAAAAAACCATCTGAAATAAGCAAAGATTCTATGGAGAAATATTTACGTAGAATAAAAATTCGTTATACTTATCATCTCATGTTATATATAGAGCAGTGTCGTAGCAAGGTCGGGTGTCACCCGGTGCGGCACTTAATGGTGTCACCCCCCCCCCCCCCTCAGGGGCGTAGCAACCCTTCCCGGGGACAAACTTTCAATTTTCGATTTGCATCCCCCTAATACTTTTGATTTGCACCCCCCCCCCCCTCAAACTTTCGATTTACACCTCTTAAAACACTATTTAACACTCGAATTGATCACTTAATTAAGTGACATTATTATTTTTCTCTATTTATTTGCCTTGGTGTCACCCCCCTAAATGGTGTCACCCGGTGCGGTACGCACCCCCGCCCCCCCCCCCCCCCCCCCCCCTCGCTAAACCTCTGATATAGAGTGATTTAAGACCACAATAGATAACGAAGATTTTATACAGTGTGATTTACTAAACACATTTCTATTAAAATATTTTCAAATATAACCTAATTTATATTGTCTTAAATCTATTTTCTTTAAACATTGTTTTGTAGAAAAATTCAGAATTGGCAGTTTTGATGAAAACAAATCATAGTAAATTAGTACAGTTCTTTGGATTCAAATTAAAAAGTACAAAGATAATTCTGTTCTTCGAATACATGTGTTTGGTAAGTTGAATAATCTACTAAATTCTGTTAGTAGGGCCTAAATGACGAGTTCGTTTTCGAGTCAATAGTGTGATTTCATGTGATAGTGCATTTGCCAATATATTTTCTTTTCTCATATTTGTTAACTTCTAACATAATTTATGTATACATACATACATACATATGTGCATTTATATATATATATATATATATATATATATATATATATATATATATATATATATATATATATATATATGACAACTCTGAAAAACCTATATGTAAAGGACCATGGCCTATGTATTTTTCCGGCATCGTTCAGAAAAAAATATTCGAATTAACCATAACCATATTTAACAATTGTTTTAAATTTATATTTGGTTATCCAAATTGTTTAGTTTGCTTAACTTTAATGATTTAATTGATTTAAATTGTTATTGATGATTTAGATTTAAAAAAAATGATCAGTGGAAAGTTATTTTACACTTGTTTTTGTCTAGGGTTCATTGAGATCGTATGTAAAGAATAAAGGTAATCTACAGGAAACTAAAATCAAGATGTTTTCATACCAAATTCTTTTAGGGCTAAACTATTTACATAGATTTAACCCGCCAATAATACATAGGGATATAAAAGGTAATATTTATTTATTTTCAAATATTCAACAATTTTATATTTAATTTATTGTTTTAAAACCTTTATCAACAAAATAACATACTGATCAAATAGCAGCTTTATATATACATTTTCATACCCAGAACATAACAAGAAAATAATTGTGTACAATATTTTTTTACACTTATTTGTTTTTTAATTTTCAACGTGATTTTTAAATTTCGTTTTCCAAACGTACATTGCCATCTAGCAATTTCGGTGCAAAGCTAACTCAAATTTAAATGTAGAGGAAAGTCTTCTAAACAATTAATTGGTGCGCTACCATTTCCTTATTTTTTTAATTTACAGGAGACAATATTTTACTTGAAGATGAAGACAGTGTAAAGATTGCTGATTTTGGTCTTTCAAAGCTGGTCACTGAATCAAGTTATCCAAACTCAATTATGGGCACAGCAAAGTGGATGGCTCCAGAAATGTTGGACTCAGGCGAAGATACAACATATAATTGTAAAGCCGATTTATGGTAATACTGAGATTAAATAAATCTATTAATTACCAAAATAAGATTTTGGATTACCCCAAAATCAAAACTACGTTTCACCCTCCCAGATTACAAGAAGAATTAACCTTGAGTTAAAAAAAATGCTCCCAACTTAAAAACATATAAATTAATGTGTAAATGCAACATATTCAAAAACAAATTATTATTCGGCAGTATTAAAAGCACATCTAAATAATAAAAATATGTAGGCATGTGTGTCTAGCACTGTTGGATGACACAATGAGACAATTCTTTTCTAACTTGCTCTTTTTGTTATATGCAATTTCGTGATATACGAGTTGCATACAACATGTAAATGATGTAACAAGTGAAGTGAAAGTGATGAAGTTACTTTTTCTAGTGTATAGAGCCCGCATTATTTGATTTGATAGACTAGTTGAATTATAAATATGTTTTGGATTTATTAATTTAATATTATATCTTGGAATTTAGAACATAAATAATTTTGCCAATCAGACATACATAGAAGCATATTCTTATAATTTTTTATGTATGCATTATATTTTATTACTGATGGCTGAAAGCAATTCGACTTTCTTATTGTCTGTGTTAGTATTTGAACAAGACTTAAACTTTTAACACATTTGAATTAATACTGCGTAAATTTTTTTTAAAAAATCATCGAACCACTTTTTAATTGAAAAACAACGTGCATATTAACTAAGGCCTCCAAAATAACAGTACACTTTAATTTTAATGTAAAGTTAGTTTAAATTCTAGTATTTTAAGATTGCTAAACATGTATCCCTACCAGGAGTTTTGCTTGCACAGTTGTGGAAATGGCAACAACAGAACCTCCTTGGCCTAAACACAATCCTAAACAACACATGCTTCAACTTGCCAAATGCGCTAAACCTGTCTACGACCTCCCCGTTGATTCATCACAAGAGCTGAAAATGTTTTTGGAAAAAATGTTTCAGAATGATCCCAAACAAAGGCCATCAGCCGCAGAACTTTTTGATGACCCGTTTCTGGAGAATATTTATTAACATACAACAGATAAATTAACATAATTCAGTGATTTTTCACGCCTGTATTCAATGTATTTAACGGTTAATTAAAATGCAAATTACTTCAAGATTTTTAGATGTTATTAATTAAAATTGCTTCATTGTATGCTTGTTTTAATCATAATTATTTACAATTTTTCCTAATATGTATAAAAAGTAAAAATGAATTATGCCTATATATTGTGCATTTATATCCTGTGAGATGACAGGAATATTTGGCTGCAATACTAGTTCACATGGACGCTAAATGTTGGCAAGTATTAATTATATATCCCCACAACTGTTGAATAGATAATAACACGCATTGAAATATTTCTTAGCCTTGTAGCAAATGGAAGTTCGCTAACGTCAGCGTTTAATTAAAATATCATTTTAAATTATATACATAAGTATATATATATATAAATGTATTTAAATATATATATATATATATATATATATATATATATATATATATATATATATATATATATATATATATATATATATATATATATATATATATACATATATATATATACAAATTTACGTTTATGCACATCTATAAAAATAAATTTAATATCCGTCTTGAAGCTAACGTTGGAACGATATTTTGCTAATCAGCACCCAATAGGTAGGTTTCAAGATTTCAGAATGTATTGTATTATATATACGTTTTTGTTCTTGTTTTTACCCTTAATTGGTAGCAAATGTGAGAAACTCAATACCGCACCATTAACGGCCCAAAAGGGTAAATTACAAAATTAACGAAATTTTTTTTTGTTTTACTTTTTAAAAATAACTATAATTTTTATTTCATATTTTGTACAATTCAATTTTTAAAACAATCCAACTATTTCCTTGCATTACATGTTTGTAAATTATATTACATTATATTACGCTAAAAAGTATTCAAACAATGCATACACTAATTATTATAGTAATTATATGTAAGATATTTAAGGTTTGACTTGTTTCATCTTCAAATAACGAAAATGTTTAAAAGTAAATCAATAGTTTAAAGCGGCTGTTAGTAGATTTTTTTAAAGTTAAACCTTCGTTAATACTACGATATAGTTATGTGTACATGTCTATATGAGTAAACCTACGTTTCCGTGCAAGAAATTTTTTCCCTGATATTACATTAATGATCATAGGCTCTAAGGTATCTAATATTTAAACACAAATTCTGGATAGTCTTTTAATTAATTGAACAAGCCATCTAGTACATCAACGATTGATTAAGAAAATATCTAAAACACAAAAAAACATTTCTAGAGTACTGCTTTTGAAATATAATTTATGACTATTAAGTTTTGCAGAGGTTATTACTAATTTTTAATAACTAATTGTACCTTTAGACTCATTTTCCTGCTCTTTAGTTATATGTGTAACTGGAAACAGAATTAATATCGTTTAAATTTCAATTTAAGTTTTGAGAACTCCAATTATATTTTTGTCCAGAAAAAGCTTAGCTTTGGAGAGCAGAAGCTTTAATAACTTTTGCTTTCTTTACCATCCTGTATTTGTCAATTTATTTTATTACCTGACCGATAACAGTCTTGCACATTTGGTGTATGGTGATCGGCGGGAATGTGGGAATGTTTATATTTTCTATTCCAGAGTGTGCTTAAATAGTTTTAATTCTAAATTTATATTTCTGTTATCTCGATCTTCAAAAACATATTTAAGTATCGAAAAGATTCGATAACACCGGGGACATTTTTAAATACATAAACACAGCAAATGATGAATGAAGTGAAGATAACCGCTAACCCAAAAGACTCGTGTTCAAACCTCTAGGGATGTGAGACAAGCTAGCCCATCTAGGAGAGATAGGATAACTAGCACTTGTAAACATCTGTAACCAATAACGATAACAAATCTTTAGTTTAGCAATCCCTTGGGCTATACGGAAAAAAAGTTATGGAGCGGATTGGCAAAACGTGATCCCTTCAGCTAATGGCCAGGTACACGCCCCAGTTTATCCTTAGTCTCTCGAGGTAAAATTATAATCAGGCGGCTGTTGTAAGAGTTGGAGTTTAGTAAAAGGTAAATGCACATGTAAGTAGAAAACTGTGATTTAAATACTTGATTAACAAACTTTTAATATTTATTTTTATTTGAATATTGAACTTTTAGTATAACTTTTTCAATGTGAAATAAGCTTAGAAATAGTTATTAATTATTATTAAACGTCTGTATTATTTATATTTTTTGTTACAATATTTTACAAGGACAACCGTACATTTATAGCTAACGAAAATTGAATTATGTATTTTTTATTGTAGACATGGAGAATAAAATGTATAATCGCTATAAATGGCCACGATCTTTTTTTTCGTTAAAATTAACTTTTACGTTACATCTAACACCTATTAGATTAATGGAGGTAATACGTAATAACTCATAGTTTTAGTTTTGCAGAGTTATATCCCTTTCTTTCACCAGACGTACGACTGCCACCTTAGTAAACTACCATTGCCATTGACCTATAATGTGTTATAGCACAGATCTTAAGTTTCTCCATGTGTAATTATTGTGATCAGAGTTTGTTTTCCCTTTTTTCTGTGCCCACGAGAGAGCGGTAATCTTTGCCTCTTCTTCTACTCTTTTTCTCCATGATCTTTTTGGTCGGCCCATTTTGCCTTTTCCCGACTTTATATGATACTTTACCACCCCAAATAAATATCAAACCATAACGGAAGGACAACTATAGGAACCATACCGATTAGACCAATCATCGGTTCGGAAATCCCTCTCACACCACACAGTAATATTAGAAGAAAGTATTCAAATGTCAAAACAAATCACACATCTCACTGATATCAATGAAGTAGAGACGGCTGACCCGGATAAATTACAATCGATATTTACCGATTACTACACGCGACTGTACAATTACGAGGAGACAAACAAGGACAAACAAGACAAGTACCAAAAGTATAAAAAAACACAATGGTAAAAATCAGTGACACACTCTTTCAGATCGATTAAATAGCCAAAGCTATTCAAAAAATGAATGTTAACAAATCCCTTATGAGAGCTCTATAAACCACTAAGTGTTAAATTTGTACATGTGTTTAATGTTGTTTTACTTGTTTTGTAACGTATATTTAAAATTATCTTCATGGAGACCATAGAAAACACCACGCAGCTTAGCCACCACCCTCATCCCCACCTGTCAGATGAGCTGTGGTTCACCCCGAATATTTACAATAGTAGAGCCGGTTCGACTACGTGAGGGCTATTATGGGCAGATAATTTAGTTTTTAAACGATTTGAAACTAAGGGGAGATAATAAGTTTTGCTTGATATTTTCAATGTCGTGTGTAAACGGCTGCTTTCATTGGGCGGGGTGGGGTGGGGGGAGGCAGGGGGTGGGGTAGTGTCGAATTCACAAATTTTGAATTGTTGATAAGTAGAAAATAAAACAACTTGATAGCGGCGTATGCTACATCGAGGGTCAGCTCGACAAAAAAACAAAAACACTCCACATTGCAGCTAATCACAAATTAATCATTCATTCGAATTCTCATACGTTTTTTTTTTTGAAAACCTATGTGGAGCTAGGCGGTATGCTTAGTATATTATAAAATGTACAATACAATTGAGAAGTAGTGCCAAAGTACACATACATGTGTATAAAGGTTATTTTAGGCGCATACACAGACCTTACTCTACACAACACAGGCCGTAAAGTGCCGTGACGGGTAAATTGCAGCACATACCTAACAACTGCTGGTCGCTGCTTAGCTTAAAGAATTTCCAAAATGTTTATAGCCCTTGTTTCTTCGGCGTGTTCTTAATGAAATTAACGAATAAATGAACGAATCCACAAATCAAAATGTTTGTGACCTTTTTTTGTGAGGTATATTCAACCCTTCGTGTAATATACGTGGAATCAAACACACAGTTTTATACAAGTGTAAATGTTTGCATTACTGTAGGAGTGGGTGGGTTCGATACATGGCGGTGGGATGTGGTAAAAGAAAATAGAGAAGTTACAGTAGTGTTAAGCAGCATTTATTTTGTAATTTTAAAATGAATTTTTTAAAAGTGATTTTCAGAAGAACAATGTTAAAACAAAAGTATTTTAAAATCTGAAAATGTAATCTGTCAGTATTGCTACCCACATATGCCTCTATTATCATGTACGTTTTTACTGAACCTGCATTAGCTATCTTTGAGTTATTCCGATGTTAAAACGGTAAATAAAATTCAAGATGCCATCACTATTTCAACGGCAGGAAATTTACGGCTATTTTTGTTTTAATATATAGACTTAACTCTTTGAGTTGTAACTATATGATAAATATGATTAAGTGTATAAATAAACATTTTGACTAATTTGGTATTCATCACCCGCGCCTGCTGATAAGAGAGCCTATAGTTTGTTTTATGTGAAGACTTGCAAGGACTTCAGGTTATTATGTCGTTTTAAATTGTGAAAATCTTCAAGCGCGGCATCCTTAATTTGGCAGTTCAGAGGCGTAACGACCCTTCGCGGCGTCCGGGAACAAACTTTCGATTTGCACCCCCATGAAACTTTCAATTTGCACCCGCCTCAAACTTTCAATTTGCACCCCCCTCAAACTTTCGATTACTTTTTTAACCCATTTGGCGCCCCCTCAGGTCGGTGCCCGGGGACATATGTCCCCCTGCTCCCCCATCGCTACGCCTCTGAGGCAGTTTTAATTTCAACATTATTGATAATTGATTGCATTCACCATCTTATTAAATTTGTATACACTTCGAAACTTCCCTTCTTTCTAAACGTTTGCTTATCATATCCTGGAATGTGGCAACAAGGTGTTTACAGTAACGTCTCGTAACCCTAACGTTTTGTTAGGCAGGTAAAATAGAAGGACTTGAACTTGTGCTGTCTCGCTTACGACTTTAGGTCGGCCTATTGATTGATTTGGGTTTTTTAGGAAAAGGCGCCTGCTAATATTATCTATAAAGCTTGTCCTAGTTTTTAGCTATTTACGATTCAAGATTACTTTAATGTATGCTTTTATATAATTAAGCAAGCGAGATTTGTAATGACAAATATTAATCGGTGTAGTTTCTTCTATTTTAATGTAAATAGGGGTATTATATTACTTGCATAGGTAATTTTTAAAAATTACTTATATGAAAGACCTTAAGAAAATGGCTTTTTCATACAAAACTAACACAAGCAATCAGTATCTGAATACTTATCGCAATCAAACTCTTAAAGGGTTGTATTGATCCTATATTTAAAGTATGTAGAATAACAGGTTAGCAAGATTTGTTTTTGTTTATAAAAATACACAATCCGCAAAGGCTAAATGCTTTTACTCCTGTAAATGTATAGAGACGTCGAGAACTTATAGGCTTAGTGATATGTAATGCAATAATACAGTGTCTACAGTACTAGCTTATCGATAATATGTTTCAAGTCCAACTAGACGCAGCCTGTACATTCTTGCACAGCATGCATGCGCGAAACTTTTCAATGTAACTGTCCTTTTGAATTATCATTTCTTTTGAAGTAAATAAGGTATTGCCATGTTAAAGGTTAGTTGTGCTACTCATTTTCAATTTCTATGAGACTTTTCAAATGGTATAAATATATACGAAACCAACTTGAATACCATTTAGGAAACGGTTTTCTATTTACATCAATACAATTACAAATTGAATTTTAACAACTATTAAATTGACAGAAGTTGTAAAAAGATTAATTGTTTGAAGTTACTGTTTCCAGAATAAACGAACCTAGTCTTAAAATCCTGCCTGGCGTTGATAATATGTGGGACTATAACTTACATATTTAGTTTTATAATTCTATAGGTTCTAAAATATATCATTTTATTGATTTTCTTCTTTTCCCTTTGGAAAAAAAAGAATGCTGTTCTTTACCTATTTTGAAGAGATAATGTAGTCAGCCTTTCAACCAGTCGTGTTTAACTATATCTTATAAGAGCCTGGTACCCATTAGAGCTGAGTGTACTCATCGACGTATTAAGTACCCAAGCCCGGGATCCAAACTCGAGACTATTGGGTTTTCAGTTCAACTATCTGCTTTATCTGGAGCAAAACCTAAGTAAATCAATCGTGTTTGATAACATTCATCCATCACGCTATTGTGACTGAAGTCGAAAACTGTTTAGATACATTCTCCAGACAGAAATATTAAATATACTTTGTTTTTAAATATAAATGTTGTATATTTTCTATCATGATCCGTATGATAAAAGCTAGAAATAGTCTCTCTCCTAACAGCGAATTACTATTGACAAAAGAAAAGAAATGTATTATTACTGATGTTTAGAATGCCCTATAATTTGGTAATATATATCTTATTAATATAAACTGTGTTTAAATAAAGTTTAAAACTGCAAGCAACGAAATATAAAAAAAAATATTTAAATTACAAAAAAATTAAATATGTATTTATAGTAGACTACTTGCGAGTAAAAAATTCAAAGTTCATCTTTTGAAAAGTATACTGATTTAAGTATTTTTATTATAGTCAAGATTTTTATCATAGTGTTTTCTTTAAACACTACACTCTACGATATGTAATAACGGGAATTCCTAAAATGAATCTTTTTTTTGGGGGGAAAAATTTCTTTGTGTTAGGTTATAGGCCTACATAGGTTTGTATATCAATACTCATTTTACAAACGGTACGAAATTATATTTCTTAAATAAAAACATTATACATGTTATTAAACAATTAGTAAATATATTTAAAAAACAAAATATGACATGAGCCTAATATCAGGTAATATAAGTTTATCGACATAATTTGGGATTAACTTCCCGTTTTAAATGTAAAACATGACCTTTATATTACTTACTATAATATAGTTTGCTTTAAATTACGTTTTATTCAAACAATGTAAATGACTGTAAATTACTGCATATTTTGATTTGCTTTAAAATATCCAAGTTATCTGCCAAATACCACTTGAGCTACGAACATTCTCAAATATATACTTTATTCCGTCTATATACTACTAAAACTCAAGTTTATTTAAAGGTTTGTATATATATATATATATTTTTGGTGTATTTTTGGTTGTCTAGTTAGTTACCTAAGAGCATCTACACTATGTGTAGAACTGTAAACAAGTATTTATATAGAGAATAATTTAAATTTTTTACCAAACTTTTAATCACAAATTCATTTAAAGAAGTTTAAAAATGTATTGATATATACATTGTTAGAAACACCACTTTAATTATAAAAGTTCAGAATAATTACTTTATTTATAATAAATTCATGTGATTTATTTACTTTTTACAACAAACATGGCGGCTTCTATGGAATATCATGTTGCCCATTCAAAAGTTGAAAGCATTATAAAGCCTTTTTTTTTTGGCTATAGCTTTAACGATACGTCCGTTTGCCATATTTATTAGTTTCCAACACTATTATACATTTTCAACAGTTATGCAATTTTGAATATAAAGAAATTTCTCTAGATCTACAGATAAGCTGTCGGAGGAAAGGAAAGTCAAAGTTATTAAAGTAGAACAGAGATCTAAAATCTAGGTCAAACCAAAATTAATTAGTTAAAAATAAAAACTATAATAAAAACACAAAAAAGTATTGAGTTTCTTTATTAAACTATGTTAGTCCATAAATAATTGATATAGATATTTGCCTTTCATTTTCGATGATCATCTAATTCGATAATAAGGGATTCATCTATCTAAACTCTAGATCTAGTTTTTAGATCTACGGAAATTCTAGACTTAAGCCAGTCGTTGATTCTATATCAAGATCTACCTCTTTCTAGATCTAGAATCTATGCCAATAATGAGTTTCTATACTAAACTATTTCAGACCTTAATTATTTTATATAAATCATTTTTTTGTTTAGCTATAAAATTGTAAAATTGGCAAATTTGGGATACAATTAAATTTGAAATAACAAGGCCTATTCACCTAACTCAAGTTTCTTACGCAGACTCTAAGTAAACTATACCATTAATTTTGCACTCAATCGGAAGTGCCTAGATAACTGATATGATAGTGTAATAGTTATCATGCGGGTGGTACGGGTTCAAGGCAGTGGCGTAGCGAGGTCGGGTGTCACCCGGTGCGGCACATAATGATTTGCACCCCCATCAAGTTTTCGATTTGCATCCCCCCTATCAAGTTTTCGATTTCCACCCTCCCCCTCAAACTTTTTTTATTTGCACCCCCCTCAAGTTTTCGATTTGCACCCCCCCCCCCTCAAGTTTTCGATTTGCACCCCCCCCCCCTCAAGTTTTTCTCTATATATTTTGCTATTTTTTGCCTTGGTGTCACCCCCCCTAAATGGTGTCACCCTGTGCGGTCCGCACCCCGCCCCCCCCCCCCTCGCTACGCCCCTGGTTCAAGGCACATCATGTCAATCTTCATTTTGTTTCAATGTTTGTATATGTGAATGAAAATTTTGCCTATCGTGAATTGGCGGGACACGGAGCAGGTGAAGTAGAGTTCACCTGTTTCAGTCTTCTCAACATATGAAAGGATAATGTGGTCAGACCCATTCTCAGCCTAAGGTGTGATGTCTTTTTGAATATAGTTCTGACTTTTTGTAAAGATGTGTGACAGGGGGAAGGGAAGGGGAAAGATAAAAATCGTCAAACAAACATGACGTTATTTATGGATAACCCTCGAAACACACGGTTATTCAAGAAAATCGGATAGTCTAGTTCTTACTAAATTGCGTACAATGCGAACATTATATTTTGTAAATCACAACTAAAGCTGTAGCTTCAGCTTTAGCTTCGTCTTCAGCTTTCTTTCTCTTTCGGTTTCTTTCTCACACCTATTAGTTCGGGTACTTGCAGGTAAGTTGTAGGGAAATTGTTCTTGACATAGTTTGCCGTTTGCTCTCTGTTTAACGGGAAAATTAAAGTATATTCAATATTCGAGTTTAAAGTGATCGAAAATTGACCTTAATCTTATCTATTTGGTTCCGTAGGCATCTGAAAATACCAGATACTCAGAAAAGTCTTATTGGACGAGAATAATTGAACGCTTTTTCTCCTGAGATTTAATTATTAAAGGGACGCGTCGGCGTCTGAATTTAAACTTTAAATTTTCCCCGTGCCTTGCCGACTTTGCCAAATTATACGAAGAAAAACTTTCTTTAAATTATACTAAACAGTTTACAAATAGTTGTGAAAATAAAAAATAAAAATTAAAAAGATTTACCGCTCTATTATACCCATAAAAGGGGATTTACTTTTGTCAGGTATTTCAACTTTTAATTCCCTTAGTACTTTGATTACATGCAAAAAATAAACGATAATAACATGAAAAAAGAAAAAAAAACACATATTTTAAAATCGATTCTACTAAATTTCCTAATACGGTGCTAAAAAAACAACTTCTGTGATATCTGATATTTGGATAGACTACTTGCTAAACCTGCTACTTAAAAAAAAAATAGGTTGCTCGTTTTGCCTGCAGTTTAACTTGTTAATTTATTTAGTATACTAGTTTTGTTCAGAAAAGTACACATTAAAGCAGTCACCCTTTATATCATGTAAATGTTCTGACATCAGCTAAAATAGTATCACCACTATTATGGTCAAACTAACATTTGTTTTTACATTTAAAGTAACTTTAATTAATCAAAATTTCATACATAATTCATAAAATTCTTATACTAATTTTTTTGTTTCACATACGTTTGTATAGGTTGGAAATGAATCAAAATCAATAACTCAAAAGATGTTTTATTAAATAGCAATGGAAATAATTCAGTTCGAGACAACACCAATGGTATCGATAAAATAAAGTGTAATGAGTTTGTTTCCGCTTGTAAACAAGGCGACCTGTCAACAATAAAAAGTATTTTATTTGAAAATAACGCGAGTGTCTATTATATTGATACTAATAGGTCTTATGCTTTGCTACTGGCTGCAGCGAATGGTCACACATAAGTTGTTGGATTTCTTTTAGATAAGAGAGTCAAAATAAGATGTACCAAGTACATTACAAAGAAAAACTTTAAAGGAAGCCTGCTTCTTGGGACATACGCATACTGTTCGTTTTTTATTAACAAAAGAGTTTGATTTTTAAAAAAAAATGAATAACAATGGAAAGAGTGCGTTCGTGTTTGCTTGTGGTAACGGATACTTAGAGACGGTGAAATTACTTCTAGAACAAAACGCAAGTCTCATTGATTTAGATAGTAGTGGATGCAATGCTTTGATTTGGGCTGCATGGAGTGGTCACACTGAAATTGTGAAATTTCTTATTGAAAAAGGTGCCAGTATAGATTCTATCAATTCGTTTAAAAGAAACGCATTAATGGAAGCTTGCTTTATGGGGCACACGGAGACTGTTCGACTTCTACTAACTAAAAACTTTAACGTAGAACAGAAGGATAACAATGGAAATACTGCATTATTGCTTGCTTGTGAAGATGGACACCTCAAAGTTGTTGAATTACTTTTACAACACAATGCAAGTCTCACTGCTGTAGATAAACATGGATATAACTCTTTACTTAAGGCTGCAATAAAGGGTCAAACAGAAGTTATTAAATTTATCATTGACAAATATGTAGACATTTACGAGGTTAATAACTTTCAAAGAAATGCGTTAATGGAAGCTAGTTTTTTTGGACACACACAAACTGTTCAATTCTTACTAACAAAAAATTTTCCGATCGAAAGAAAGGATAATAATGGGAACAATGCGTTATTGCTTGCTTGTGAAGCTGGACACCTTAGCTGTGTTGATTTACTTTTGCAACGAGATGCAAATCTTAATAGTACAGATAGTCATGGAAATAACGCTCTACTTAAAGCTTCATTGAAATGTCATTCCGAAGTTGTGGAGTTAATTTTAACAAAAAATGCAGATATTAATTGTGTCAATATATATTTTAAAAGTGCTTTAATGACTGCCTGCCTTAAAGGAAACACGCAAATGGTTCGATATCTATTAAATAAAGAAGTTAATATCGAACAAAAGGATAAATATGGAAACAGTGCGTTATTGCTTGCCTGTAGTAATGGACACCTGAGTATAGTTCAATTACTTTTGCAACATAATGCAAGTCTCGAAGCTATAAACAATAATGGATCTAACTCTTTACTAAAAGCTGCACGTGGTGGCCACACGAACACTATTAATTTCTTAATCCAGAAACGGACCAATATAAACTACGTTAACAAATTTCAGAGGAATGCTTTAATGGAAGCTTGTATGATGGGACACACAGAAACTGTTCAAGTTTTATTGACTGAAAATTGTAATATTGAACAAAAGGATAGTGATGGAAAAAGTGCGTTATTGCTTGCTTGCAAATCCGGACACTTTAGCATTGTTGATTTACTTTTGCTACATAACGCAAGTATCGCTGATGTTGATAATATCGGATATAACGCTTTGATTTGGGCTGCGTTTGGTGGTCACACAGAAGTTTTTAAATTTTTAATTGAAAAAGGCGCTGATCTTAATTGTATCAATAAATTTCAAAGAAATGCATTCACAGAGGCTTGCTTTAAAGGGCATATCGAAATTGTTGGATTGCTATTAACGAGCGATTTAGTTACCAAACAATTGTGTAATATTACAAATAAAGCTTTGATGCTTGCTTCTAAAGCTGGAAAAGTTGGAATTGTAGAATTGCTTGTGCAACATAATTCAAGCTTAACTGGTGTTGATAATAATGGAGATGGCGCTTTAATTTGGGCTGCACGCGGCGGTCACACAAACGTTGTTAAATTTCTTATTGAGAATGGCATAGATATCGATTGCACCAATAATTTTCAAAGAACTGCATTTACAGAAGCTTGTTTTAATGGGCATACACAGACAGTTCAATTTTTAATAAGTAAATTTTTTAATACGATAAACACAAATAATATTGGCAATAACGCTCTATTGCTTGTTTGCGCAAAAGGACATCTAAAGACTGTGCAATTGTTAGTGCATTATAAAGCAAGTCTCACTTATGTAGACAACAATGGATGCAACGCTTTAATCTGGGCTGCGCATGGTGGCCACACAGATATTGTCAAATTTCTTATCGAGAAAGGCGCTGATGTTAATTGTTTTAGTCGATATCAAAGAAATGCTTTGATGGAAGCTTCTTTTATGGGACATACAGAAACTGTTGAGTGTTTACTAAGAAAAGATTTTAATATGAAACAAACGTATAATACTGTCAGTATTGCTTTGATGCTTGCTTGTGAAAAGGGGCATCTGAAGACTGTTGAAATGCTTGTGGGTAATGAAGCAAGTCTCGATGATGTAGACAATGATGGATGTAACGCATTAATTTGGGCTGCATGGGGCGGTCATACAGAAGTTGTTAAATTTCTTATTGAGAAAGGCGCCGACATTAATCGTGTCAATAAATATCACAGAAATGCATTAATGGAAGCATGTTTTATGGGCAATATAGACACAGTACGTTTTCTACTCACAAAAGATTTTTGCATAACACAATGCGATAATTCAGGCAATACTTCGTTATTGCTTGCTATTCAAGCTGGTCATCTCAGTGTTATCGAATTACTTTTGCAACATAACGCAAGTCTCACTGAAATTAATAAATGTGGAAATAATGTTGTACTCAATGCAGCAAGTAGCGGCCACACAGAAATTGTTAAATTTTTTATTGAGAAAGGCGCTGATATGAATTGTGTGAACAATCTTCAGAGAAATGCGTTACTTGAGGCTTGTTTTAAGGGACATACAGACATTGTTAGACTCTTACTTAAAGAAGATTTTAATAATGGTAAAAGTGCCTTCAAGCTCAGTTGTGGTAGCGAATCAAATTCTGTCTTGATATTTAAAGCACTTACCAAGCGTTTTAAAAATTTAGATATTGGTTTCCAGTTACTTTACAATGAATTGCTCTCATGCGGTACGTTGTTTTTCTTTTTCTAAGAATTTTACAATTACATTTTTCAATCTTCTAAAAACGTAAAGAAAAAATGTTCAATAATATATCGCGGTATTACATACTTAAAAAGGTATTTCATCTATGTCAAATTAACGATTAGCTGAACTATTCCAAAACATTTAATGATAATAACATCGTATATATTTTGAAATATACAATCGAAGTAAAAAAAAATATAAATAACGATTTTAAATCAAATATATGTTTAACATTGTTTATTGATAAAAATGTTAGTAATTATATCTTAATAAGCAGTTTAAATATTATACATGCTTTGTATAAGAGATATTGCTCTATTTTTAAATATTCATATACAAAATGTTATATTACACTATTCTCTAGGTAAATGGCCAACGGCATGGCAGTCTTCAGATTCTAAAACTTCTACATTCAACGAGATAATAAAGTAAATAATATTTGCATGGCTAAATATTTGTGTATGCATATTGAAGATAAAGACATCCCTAATATGCATATATGCATACATATATATATATATATATATATATATATATATATATATATATATATATATATATATATATATATATATATATATATAATATATATATATATATATATATATATATATATATATATATATATATATATATATATATATATATATATATATATATATATATATATATATATATATATATATATATATATATAATATATATATATAATATATATTATATATATATATATATATATATATATATATATATATATATATATATATATATATATATATATATATATATATATATATATATATATATATATATATATATATATATATATATATATATATATATATATATATATATATATATAAAGGTTTGATAAACCAGAGAAAAAAAATGTGCAACGTGTTAAGAATTTTTAAAAGCTTACTAATATTGAAAGACTAAGATATAAAACATGTGTAAAATTAAATGTCATTAAAATCTTTGTTTCTCAGCAATGGATTTTATTATACATTTATAAATTGGAATAAATTATGCGGTCGTCTTGGTCGGGTTGGTTAAGCTCATTGTTGAGCCGATAATAGAACGTAATTGTAGAATTAGAATCCAGACAGTCTACTTATTTTAGAAAAATATTAACTCATTGTTAGGATGTATGTTTGATTATGCGAATTAATGCAAAATGAATATTGGTGCGTGAGTATATTGAAAGAGCCAAAGTATGACGCGGTATGCAAGAATGTGACGGTTCAGTGTAGGATCGTTGTTGTCGGGGGGGGGGGGGGGGATACGTTTTTAGTAGTCTTGTTCTTGATGTCTTATGGTGAGGTCGTAATGTAATTCAGTTTTAGTACCGTTCGTTCAAGTTCTCCTTAGTATTTTTAATTGTGCTATAAATAGTAAAATTAAATAACGTCATCATGTCGAATCATCTGTATACTTTGATGTCGTCGTGCTTTAGGATGAACTATTGAATGGCTAGACAGAATATAATGGTAGTGCATACCCTCTAGCTGCGGGACACATAGACCCCAGCTATAACACTTATTAAAAAACTAATTAGTCATTACATTTAATATCATAGTGCATTGCCATCGGGTCTTGACCCGCGTTCCGAATTTCATAGAAATCGAATGGCTAGTAGTGTCCGAAATTTCGCTCGCCCGTTTTCATCTAGACAAGAAAAAACAAGATGTAGACAGAAACAGAAAGCAAGTAAAACAAAAGCTTATAAGAATAAAAATCGTTTTTATATAAAACATAAAAATGTTATGTAATAATACACTAAAAAAGAGAAAATACATGTTTTCTTTAAACATATTATAATACACTATTATTAATAATATATAAAGAAAAGCGTGGGTCACCATTATCTATTGGATACCTTTGAATACATTTAGAAAGACATCCACGCTTTTCTTTATTATTGTTTTAATAGTAGTGTATTATAATATACTTAATTATAATCTACTTTTCTCATTTTCAATAACTTGTTACATAAAAACTTGTTATTAAAACGATTCTCATGCATTTTATTTTTCATTAGTTAACATTTTCAATACAAGAGATTTGCTTGACTAAAATGTATTGCGCTCCAAATGAACAAGGTAACCTGCGTATATTAATGCGGATTAGAAATAGTGAGAACCCCTACTAATTTGAGAAATATTGAACTAATTCATAAAAAATCAATTAGGCATTTAATTCAGTCACATTTTATGTAATATTACATTGTCTTTGAGTCTTGAACCATGTGCCTAATTGCAGATAAATTGGTCGGTTAAAAGTACCAGAAATTTCGCTCGCTCGTTCGATTTAGACAGGCAATAGAAAGACAGGTGGAAGACAGTGTTAAGCTTGTAAAAACGTATTTATTTTTACTGTTTGGTCACTATCACAAATTGTATTGTTTATTTCTCTTAGGAAATTAAAGGAACACCAAACACATTTAGTAAGTATTCAATATCTTTATTTATTTTTAAAGAAATAATAAAACAAATGAAATAAGTTTAGAAAAACGAACATTTAGCTAAAGCGTTGACAAGTTATACAGTTATATAAATAAACCCCTTCATATGCAGAAATAATGTATGAATGTATACAGCCACAATGTCTTCATAATTAAATATGAATGTGTATTTTGCTTTCATTTTGTTAAGGAAGTGGAAATGTCGGTAGATCAGTTGCGGCAACAAATTAGAGATGTTATGTCAACGATCAGAAATGCAAACGAATTTAACTACGTAGAATGTTACGTGCAGCAAAAATTCTTTGAGGTGGTGTGTAGTGTGATGAGAAAAAAATCAGTAAAAGAATGTTCTGAAATTGGAAAACATCTTGCCGATTTAAAACTCGCAGGTATATATTTTATATATATCTTTTTTAGCCGTACCGTCCAGGCCCTGCACTGGCATTTGAGTTAATAAAAATCATATTCCCAGTGCTGTCAGGTATTTAGAGTTTTCTAGACATAAAATTAAATTTCAGTACTAAAATTAACACTTTAAAAATACTACACAATGGCGATGAAGTTAAAGGTTTATACTATATGCAATGTTCAAAAAACATAAGAGAGTTTTATATATTACATGAAATGAAAGAAGTGGAGGTCGGGGTTGGTGGTTAGAAATTAGTGGGCCATCGAAATGTACAAAAGTACAAAAGTAAGTTTAATCTTAATGATGGGGAAACTATTTTACCTGATGTCGTAACATGTAAAAAAAAAGTGTGACGAACAAAAACCATACTAATACAACTGCAGTTTCAAAGGATGCTATAAAATCAACTTTTTTCCAAAAGCAGACATATCAGGTTTTACAAGTTGCCACCTTAAATTATAATTATAATTTAAAAAAAAAATTATAGTGTATAATTATTTTTAAAAAAATGATATAGAATGAAAGTTACATGTTTTTTCTTCCATCCACTTGATATTATCGTTTAATTTTATGTGCACTCAAAGAATAAGTGAATTAAAAGTTTAAATTACTGACGCAGTTATATTTCTTTATTTAATTGAACAATTAAAAATAATTTATTTTTATAATTTTTACACCTATTTGAAAACCGTTTAGTATACTTTTTAAAAGGAGTTTTTTCTTTAAACCAAAAGTTTTCTTCGTTTATTTTTGCGTGTAGTCAGAAAATTAAAAATTTGAAATTATTGACTCAATTATTAAACCCTTTATATGTTATTTCTGAGATTCTTGAATTTTTCATGGTGCCTATCAGATTTTCTTCCAGGAATCCCTGCCGCTCCCACGAACGAAATGGAATATATATATTGAACATATATACTTTTAACAGTGTCCCCCCCCCCCCCCTGAAAATATCCCCCCCCCCCAGAGAAAAAAGTCTGGAAGAAACACTGGTGTCTACGGCATTAGAGTAGTCTCCTTACCAAATATCAACATTTTGTCGCATATGCCACTGGTCGATCTAATTCTAGCACTTTTTAAAATTTATGTTTATATGAGGCCGCAGTCATTCTATGTCAGTTTTCGGTCACTTTAAATTCGATTACAAAAATTACTTTAATTTTCCTCTTAAAAAGTGTAAACAGCAAAGTATGTCAAGAACAATTTCTCTGCAACATATGTGACCTACTTAGGTCCTTTTTAATAGTTAAAATGTACTAATTCTCAAATGGCCTTGAATTATCTTTTATTAAACTAAGAAATTTTCCACCAGACCCCTGTGACGGTGATCACAACTGTACTCGTTGTACGCGTGTTTTGTCCTCCCCCCCTAGGTAGTCCTTGACCTTCGTGTCTATATCCCATAATCCTGTGGAGATAGAATTATAAAAAAGGCGCGAGACACCCACAGAGAGAGAGCCCATGGCATCATGTTGTGATATTTAAACTAGGCAGTAATTAACTTAAATTTCAATAGTATTCTGTATCTTGTTTTCCTAGTGTAAGTTGTGTTAATTAGGAATTATATCAAGTTTTAGTTGTAGTCAGAGGTTTAGGGCTATGTGTATTTCATGAAATTGTAAGTTGGGCTTTCAACATTATTATATATTTTCTTCATTATTAGCTAAACTTGTTACATTTTAAAAGGTTTCGGCTCTGATTAAAAGCTCAAATAGATTCAGAAATTCGTTGTACTTATAATAACACACTAGATGTTAGATAGCGAGTTTATAAAGAGCTTTGTTTTTAGTAGTCTTTTATGGTTTTCACAAATATATATATATATATATATATATATATATATATATATATATATATATATATATATATATATATATATATATATATATTTATTTATTTATTTATTTATTTATTTATTTATTTATATAAGGTATTAATGATTCTAAATATTTATTTTTAAATATACACTTTAAAAATTATTTTATTATTTTTATAAGCAATATTTAAAATATCTATGTGTAGAATAAAAAAATCTAATTTATAAACAGAATTGTATTTTTATTATCTCATTAAAAAAATCTACAGAATTGACAGTTCAGCCCTTTAGATTACACAAACTACTAAACATTTCAGCCCCAGAGTTTATTAACATGATTCTTCAAAATTTAAAATCATTTTGTAAATTTAGCAGACGATTCTCAAAGGTAAATTACATAATTTTTTGTTTAATTATCTTATTAATCTTTTTTTATCGAGCATTAGTATTTCACTGTAGGAATGTTATTAAATACATTCTTTAATATTTCAAAATCCCCTTTAATTTCAGTCTTTGGCACAGCAGGGAATAATAGAAATTCTACTAGAGAGATTACATAATTTAGAAACGATTAAACATAAAGTAAGAGGCTTCTATTACAAATGAAACATACTCGTTCATGCTTTCTAAGTGTCTGGGTCTTGGTCTTGGTCTGGGTCTAGGTATATTTTAGCTAGAACACACAGACACAACGATATGGGTATTCAAATTCATTAAAAACTTTACATAAAAAAGCAAAAATAGGATACAAAAACATACTTAATAAAACAAAGATCTAGGTCTAGGTCTAGGTCTAGGTCTAGGTCTAGGTCTAGGTCTAGGTCTAGGTCTAGGTCTAGGTCTAGGTCTAGGTCTAGGTCTAGGTCTAGGTCTAGGTCTAGGTCTAGGTCTAGGTCTAGGTCTAGGTCTAGGTCTAGGTCTAGGTCTAGGTCTAGGTCTAGGTCTAGGTCTAGGTCTAGGTCTAGGTCTAGGTCTAGGTCTAGGTCTAGGTCTAGGTCTAGGTCTAGGTCTAGGTCTAGGTCTAGGTCTAGGTCTAGGTCTAGGTCTAGGTCTAGGTCTAGGTCTAGGTCTAGGTCTAGGTCTAGGTCTAGGTCTAGGTCTAGGTCTAGGTCTAGGTCTAGGTCTAGGTCTAGGTCTAGGTCTAGGTCTAGGTCTAGGTCTAGGTCTAGGTCTAGGTCTAGGTCTAGGCCAAGTTTAGGTCTAGGTCTAGGTCTAGCTAGGTCCATTCGGGCATTCGTCCCATTCGGGCAAGTGTCCATTCGGGAAATCGGCCTTCGGGCAAACGGCATTCGGGCAAGTGTCTTTCGGGACTTTGTCGTAGACCCCTATTTCTTATTTAGGATAAGATGCTTAACGAATTATATTTGACATTTACCTGTGTGAAGTTTCTTACAATTACTGAACATATATTTCTACTTTTTACATCAATAAACAATATCTTTTCAGCAATGGGTCTTGTTTGTAAACCTATCTGCTGGCATTATATTTCATTTATTAGAAAATGAAAACACTATAGAGAAATCTAGCGCTGAAAAAATTTATACGGTAAGTTTTTTTCAACCTTGCAACATCTTTTTAAGCCTTTTATTTTACACTAGCCATCGGTACCCGTTTCACGTGAATTATAGGCCTATATATTTTAAAATGTTGTACTTGTTTGAGAAAATTAATATATGAAATAGTTATTGGTCAAAACGAAATGTGCTTTACTACACTCTGAACGATATTAGTGACAAAGCAAAGAAATAACTAATTAGCTAAAAATCCGACACATTTAACATAACACACACACACACTGATTAAGTGACTTAAATGATTTCGTTAACAATCTGGCTATTAAATGGTCATTGTGTTGTTTTTTAACTAATTTGTATTAGTTTGACCGATAAAATTGTAAATATTTCATAGCGTACGTCTTATTGAATAGATCTAAAGATCTAGATCTCAATCAAATTTGAATGAAGTAGTTACTTTCTTTATAGTCTAAAACCGGAAGTTTCATATATAAAGGAGAGACAACTCCAAAATTAAACAACTGCTGCCTTGTAGTTTGTTCTTGGTTGGACAAAGGCTGTGGAAGCAAATTTAAAAAGAAAAGCAGGCTGAAATCGGAGTCAATGGCCTTAATGGCCCATAACCAGTTGACACGTAACGCTTAATTGTGTTGGAGGCGTGGTCGAGTCGGCAAAAAGCTCATGGTTGATAAATTCGAACAAAGTCTCGAGTTCAAACCCACTGGCAGATAAATCACAATCCCCTTCAACACTAATAATTAAGAACGAAGAAGAAGAAGAAGACTTATAAAAAATAATTAAAAAATAAGTTTGACTAGGTGTCTCTCGATCCCGCACCACCTACGTGGTATTAAGTACATTATCATCTCTGCTATTTAAGTACCCTATAAAAATGGAGAATGAAAGACATATTTTTAATCCCAAATTAGCCAGTTCAATAGCTAAACAAACAAAGATTTCTATACAATAATTAAAGCCTGAAATAGTTTAATATAGAAATTTATTTTTGGAATAGATTCTAGAATAGATAGTGTATAAATCTAGGTCTTAGCGTCTACGTCTAGTTTTTGCGTAGATTTAGATCTAGTCTAGATCTAGAATCTCTAGATCTAGAATCAAAATAGATAAAATACATTTTATAACTTTTGGCCGGAAAAATTGTATTGTATACATTTTATAGCGTACTAAGATCAAAATTAAATTTGAATGAAATAGTTCTTTTCTTTTTATTCTAAACTCGGCAGATGACGTCATTAGTTAATGTATAAACATTAGTGACGTCATTGTTTAATGGGTTCTTTTGCACAACTATAACACTTTTCCTGTTGCATAAGTAAAACTGTTTTTCTGCATTCGAATATTTTTTTTTTTATATTTCTTCTTTAATTAAAATGTTGGTTATACATTTCAAACATCTACCATATTATTTTCAACATAAGTCCGTATCATGTTCTCCATATATCACTGGAGATTCTGATGTGATACCCTGCGAAAATATTTTGCGGACAGAGATAGAGAAGTGGACATATGGGCTTTTATGTATTAGGATTGATTTAAAAAATGTTTTAGGAAGTTTAACGAGTATGTTGAGTATGCAAGTTTAGAAATCCTGTTTAGTTCTCAATGGGCTGAATTTCTGGGGACAGCAACCTTTATAGAATAGAAAACAAACTAAAGCCCGTGGTTTATCAGATCTAGTTTTCTTTCGGCAGATCCAGCCAAAATGCTAATGCGAACATATACATTAGTACATTAGCTGTGTTGAATATCTAATCGTATCTATAGTGTATGGCTTAAAAAAAACCAACGCAAATCCAATAGTGCTTACAAGAAGAAACGGGCAATCCAGTGCCAGTGTTAACGCTGAATAAATTATCCGCTATGCCGGACGCCCAAATTAACGGATACCTAGTGGTAATATAGCCGCTCTTAAACTCTGGTTGCCAAACCACGTATTGACAAAAATCGCACCATCCCGGGCGCCGTCCATAAGAAATTTTAATTATTTTGTTCAAATAAACCTTCTCGAGAGTAATCTCATCAACTCCACAAAGTTTCATGGCACTCTGATGAACGGCGTCGATCCGCTTCACACTTTTATTTTTTATATACCGCACAAACGTCACTAGTTGTATTTTCAACGAAATTCTCAAAGTTTAATGATGATCGGATGAAAGGTGAAGTAATGCATGAAAGTCAGATCGACACACACACAAGTACATTGCTTTATATATATATATATATATATATATATATATATATATATATATATATATATATATATATATATATATGTATATATATATATATATATATATATATATATATATATATATATATATATAGGCATATAACATATTTTTGCTTTTTTTTTCAAATGTCAATTTTGTGTTTATTTTATTTTCTCAGGTTTTTTCAATGTTCGATTGTCTGAAAGATACTGATACATGTATGAGAATTCATCTTTTAAAAGTCTTAATAGATCAAACCGAAAGATCGTTTTTTCCCACTAAAGGTATTGTGTGAGCCAGAAATAATTAAAGCAATTTAATTTGTAAAATATGAGATTTCTATTTTCTCCTTTTTTCCCCTTTCATTTAACATTTAAAAATAAATTTAAAATTGCAATTTTGTATGAAAATGTATAAGCTAAGTTATAATCCAAGTACAAAAATTAAAAACAAAGACTATATAAACTGTAAAAGTTATGTAAGTCGCTCATTTGATTTGAAAATGCAAGATATTGAACACTGACATTTTGTCATTTAAAAAATATCTCGTCACCCATACACAAACATTTTTATTAGGCCATATTAATAGATCGTTAAAATATGATAAACATCATGTACGACGTTATATTTATAGTTATCGTATTGAAATTTTCAAAAAGTAAATTACATAATACTTCTTTGTCAGATAATACATTTTGTTTTGTTTAGAGGATGCACAGATGATAACTCAGGGTTTAAGACAAGCTATAGCAAACACAAACAAATCATACAACGACTTTAGTGTGATATCATTGATACGATGCCTCACGAAAATGTGTTTACACGCTGAAATAATTTATGAGGTGACATTTTGAAATTAATTACAAATTAGCGCTATTGCTTAGAGCCTCAAAAATCTATAGTTTCGATAAAATATTATATTTTAGGTTCTAGCTGCGGAACCACTAGACTGTCTTCTGAGCCTCATTCGATCTAACAATGTAATGGAACAAGAAGCTGCACTTGACTGCCTAAAAGCCATAGCTGAGAAAAAACCTGGCAATTATAAAATATCTGAGCAAAAACAAATAGTGTCGTTACTAGAAAAAATGCAAAGTTGTGAGCTCAAAATAATACAGAAAAAAGTAATCTCAGTTTTATGGCTTGTTAAACGAGAAGCAATAACTGTTGACAACCAACAAGGTAACAAAAAACGATTATAAATAGGAGATAAATCGACAGAAGAAAAAAGATTAATAGTGTTATAATAATAAAGCCCTTTTGGCAAATTTAACAATAGTTTGTAAAGTATTGTATTTTTTACAAGCTTTTATTTAACTTGCTTCCTCTGTCTGACGTCATTCTGTCTGTCTAGATCGAAACGCCCGATATGAAATTTCAGGCCCTTCTAACTGATAGATTCAGTAATTTCCGTTGAACGGAAGTACTAATTTACGCTATTTCCGATTTCTCAAAAAAAATGCATGTACATTTATAAAGTACTAATAATACTGCGCACTATTATGCACATTTTGTTTTGACGATCGCTTGGTGCGCAATTCTTTTTTCTATGAGATTCTATTCTATTTTTAAAAGTTTACGTAATAAAAAATCATGTCTACATTCCAAGTTATATAAAAATATTCGAGATAGTTTAGGGGAGATCACTCCCGGTTTATTTCTTAAAGTATAAAGTTGTTACTTATTTAAAATTAATTCTTACATGACATTTTTGCTTTACAGAAATCATAGCCCCTGGCTTTCCTGAGAAATGGGCAAAGTCGACGTTTCTTGGGAAAGGACAATATGGATTTGTATATCTTTTAAAAGATTTAAATAGAAATAACGATAAAAAGTTTGCACTTAAAGAAATGGAACTTGACGAGGATTTATTCCCAGTAAGTCATACATGCAGAAAAAAACAGTAATAAAACCATTGCGTGTATCTTCTGTAGTAAAAAAAATACTTCAGAAGCCCTTTTTACTTTCTCGTATATACGAAGTATATAGAAAGTCTTGTAATCGTGCACAAAAATCACATTAAAGTTGGACAGTTTTCACCGTTTTACTCCTCAGTCCTTCATCACATCCGGGATATAGAAGACTTATTTTAATCGGGCAAAAATCATAAACCCAGATATATAAAAATGTTGGCGTTTTATGCGTAATGGAGTTGGAAAAACGGGATTATCCAATTCTGTCCGTGTGTAAACACGATAACTTGAGTACCCTTACAGCTAGGTTGATGAAATTTCATATATAAGTATTTTATCAAAATCGTAGATCCGTATCAACTTTTGAGCGATTTCTGATAACCGGACGTGGTACTTTTTCTACTTTGAATTTTTCAAAAGCCTATAACTTGAGTTCTATTTCAGATAGATAAATGAAATTTCACATGTGAGTAAAAGATCTAATTCTCTACCATCTTTCAAATTTTGAGTAATTTCCGTTTATCGGAAGTACTTATTAACGCTACTTCCGATTTCTCAAAAACGCATGTCTAATATATAAAGCTCAGTTCTGTATATAATGCATATGATTGTCGTTGGAATTGTATGAATTTAAGTGTTAGAAAATTATCGTGCGCATTTGTCTAATTTTATGAGCTAAAAAATTACTATTGAAAGTGTTGGGAAATAATTTTCATTTTTCAAATTATAGTAATAATTGTCGGCATGTTCATTAAACACAAGTTTTAAAAAAATATCATCTTTTACAAAAATTCTAATTATGTCTTTATTTAGTCCTATAGCACTTACTTCCCTTTGATAAATTAGGAAAACAAAATTACTTCCCTTTATAAAACCATTGCATTAGTCGAAAATAATTTACTTTTTAATTACTTTGTTTTGGTGTTGGGAAAAAAAAAATTACATAATTAGCGGGGATTGATCAAGTGCAAATGTTGTAGGTATTTTACGGATAAGCTTGGAGTATTAAAATTGTTCATCAAATTGAAACAGGCGCGTTCGTTTAAGTGAGTGCAAAAGACTATGAATATGTTGGGGTACTATAGTCGTTCATTAAGCTAAAACAGGTGATTCCGCCCCGGGCGTTTATGTTCGCGTTAGTGTTTTCTTTGTGTTTAGGTGGGTTTGCGTTAGTGGTTGCGTTTTGATTTGGTTCGTTTTTGTTCTTTCTTTTTTCGTTTTTGTTTGTGTTTTTTTGTTTGGGTTTGTTTTTGTGTTTTTGGTTGGTTTTGCGTTTGGATTTGGTTTGTTTTCGTTTGCTTTTTCGTTGTTTTTTTTTTGTTGGTATTGGTGTTTGTGGTTGGGTTTGTTGTTAGGTTTTTGTTTTCGTTTGCTTTTTTGTTTGTTTTTTCTTTGTGTTTGTATTGGTGTTTGTGGTTGTGGTTGGGTTTGTTGTTAGGTTTTTGTTTTCGTTTGTATTTGTAATTGTGTTAGCTTTATGTTTGCGTTTTGTTGTTTTGGTTTTGGTTGGTTGTGGTTTGGGTGAGCAATGCCGGGTTTATGATGATTACTAAACACACAGGTAATGGTCTTTAACAGAAAGGTTTTTCACAGAAGCCAGAGCAGGGCCTGGCCGGGACGGCTAGTAAATTTATAAAGTACTAATAATATTGCGCACTATTATGCACATCTTTATTTAGCGTTCACTTGGTGTGCATTTCTTTTTTCTAAGAGATTATATTCTATTTTAAAAAATTTGAGTATTTAAAATGGATTAAAAATCATGTCTAGAAGTCTATATCCCGAGTTGCCATCCCCCGTAGTGTTATATTAGAATATTCGAGAAAGTTTAGGGGAGATCACTCCCGGTTTATTTTTATTATATACAGTATTATTTTCCAAAAAACCTTGAAAAATAAATTAACTCACTTTCCATTGTATGGCGATTTTTCATTAACATCTTTAATATATAATAAATAATACATTTTAATAATACATTTCGAAAATCTTCGAAAATTAAACTTACAATTTTAGACCATGGACAAAAATGCAATAATATGGAGTATTAATCTAACAAGATGGATAATTAAAATTAAAATTTAAAATTTAATTTAAAATATTTAATAGCATAAGACTTTTGAATATGATTTCAAAACGAAAAGTTTTCAAACATGCTAGTGAACTCTTGATCAGAGGACTGTTGTGGTGAAAAATGTATGGTTCGCTTAATTCGTTTCGTGCTTGATATTCGAGCAGGAGCTAACTAAAGGCAGCTAATTCCATTTTTAGAGAATACAATTGCTGGACGGATTTTAACGCAAACACTTTTAGTCGTTCGATATATAGTTCTAAAAAATTTTAATATAATATTACTTTAAAATAATATCTAAACCTTTGTGTAAAATTACTGAAGCTATATGATGTATGACTTTTATGCACGCTCCTCGATAGATAGCCATGCCGTGTGGATAAACTGTCGGTAAGACTGCAAGCCTTTGATGAAAGCTAAAAAATGACCGCGAGAAAATTCTCCTAGACCGAAACCGCTTTGTAATAAAAAACGTTTTGCTCCTCCGAAAATCGACTAAGAGCCGTTAAATATGAAAAGAAACCATATAATCTGTAACAAATACATTTTGTGAAAAGAAATTAAACAGACTATTATTAGCCGAACCAACTTCCTGCCAAATTTGAAGCGCCTAACCAAAGTCGACCTCATTGCTTTATATAGAGATATTGCATGAATCATAAACTCTTTAAAGGTAATTTTATGACCACGGATTATTATAATGCTAATAGTAGGTAATGTCATCACTTACGACAAATACCTTAACTTATGACTTTAATAGATAATGACAAAGGAAAACTTCATTTTAAAGTTATCCATTTATTTATGTACCAATGGCATCTATATATTTTACAGAAAATCAAAACAGAGCTGAAGATATTGTTCAGATTAAATCATCCGAGACTTGTATATTTTTTCGGATTTCAAAAGAAACAAAGCAGCATATATATGTTTTTCGAATACATGCCAATGGTAAAATTTTATCCTTTAAAAGAAATACTTTTTAAATTATTAGCAAAAAGTCATATAAATGGGAAGCGTGATCGAATAGTAGCTAGGAGGTCTTGGGCTTGGATCTTCTTGTGGTGCTGTGACTGTAATACGTCCATGATTCCCCACACCTATGATGAGCATCTAACTTACATTGTTCTAAGTAAAGGCGCCCGGGCATAGTACTGACCACACCATCCCGATGTCAAGAAACATATAAACTCTCCCCTATTTTCTCTACGGATTGCTATGTCAAAAGTGGAACTTTTTTTAAAAAATCATAGCTCGGATTATAAATTTAAAAAAATGTAATTATATTTATGTAAAACAAAATCAGCATGTAGCATAAGCTGTATATTATTTCAAAATGTATTACATAATACTTTATAATTTGGTTCAAAAGATTATAGTGGTAACTACATTTTCAAGTGTATTGAAAACTTAAAAAAATGTAATTTCTGATATTCATATTAGGGTTCACTTAGAACGTATATAAAAATTAAAAAGAGTTTGTGTGAGGAAAAGATCAAGTTATTTACAAGGCAAATACTAGAAGGGCTAAATTTTCTACATAACCAAAGCCCACCAGTTATACACAGAGATGTAAAAGGTAAGGCTAATTCATTGTAGCCCTAAAGTAATATTTTAATAGTCATATATGCTAATGCATTTTTTAAATTATTATAATAAACTCCCATTTCAAAATACTTACCAATAATTGACTACATTAACTGACAAAAAACAACAACTGATAAATGATTTAAATTTAATTAAATGTAATTATGATTGCAATTGTATCGGTGTGTTTAATATTAAAACAAACAAGATAATCTACAACATACATAGAGTATAGTGTGTGTGTGTGTGTGTTATTGTATATTTATATACCTACAGTGTAGTGTTGAATAGTTAAATATATATACAATATCGTCTAAACGGTTAGTACGCCTCATTATTAAAAAATGTATCTAAATAGCAAAAGAAAAAAAAAGACGACATGCATATTATAAAATATATAACGTTTTATACATATCCTGATTTTAGACAAAATTATCGAATGTCATTTTAAAAAAAAATAAATTTATTTATTTTCTACATTCGGTAGTTTGTCATTTTTAAATAGGTGAAAATGTTCTACTAGAAAATGAGCACAGAGTTAAGCTAGCCGATTTCGGATTGTCTAAAATTGTGACAAAATCCAATCAACCGAAATCATGGAACGCAGGTACTACAAAGTGGATGGCCCCAGAGGTGTTGAAAGGAAATACTGATACACCATACGACTGTAAAGCTGACATTTGGTAATGCTTTTGTTTAGTATCTCAGCTAAATTCATATTTAAAGATACATTTCAATAAATATTTAAAGCCATCAAATTGTAGCTAGTAAGTTATACATCTAAACGTTTCTTACGCCTGCTAAATTTATCTCAACACTTTGTTGTATGATATATAAAACCAAATACCTAATTGTTAAAGGGGTAGTCTCCGGTGAAAAATATTTTTTTTTTTAATTCTAGAGAGCAATTATTTTTTTCTACAGCTTTTTTAAGATACATCCGAATATGCACTTCCACTAAAAAATTCATAAAAAACGTTTTAATAACAAGCTTTTATGTAATGATGCACTAAAAAGTAGAAAATAAATTATAGACTACTATTTAAATAACTATAAAGAAAAGCGTGGGTGTCTTCCTTAACATTAGTAAAGGTATCCAATAGATACTAAAGTGACCCACGCTTTTCTTTATAGTTATTTAAATAGTAGTCTATAATTTATTTTCTACTTTTTAGTGCATCATTACATAAAAGCTTGTTATTAAAACGTTTTTTATGAATTTTTTTTTCAGTACTTTACATGTTTTATTTACATGTTTAGAGTTACATGACTAAAAACCATTGCGCGCCTACTGAACATCACGTTCAGTAGGCGCGCAATGGTTTTTGAACGCCGCCATTACGTGATGGCGCAGCTATTGAAGGTGATGACGCGTGTGGTGTGGTTGGCTCGACATGCCTACTAATTCGGTCCAAATTTTAATTAATTCATAAAAAATTAATTAGGCATCCAATTAAGTCAAATTTAGTTTCAGATTGCATTGTCTTCATGTCTTGACCCACGTGCCAACTGTGAATCGTATCGGTCAAGTAGAACTGTCCGAATTTTCACTCCTGCGTTTCCGTCTAGACAGACTGACGAGGAAGTGAGTTAAATAAAAGCTTGTAAAAAAATGGTAATGTTTTCGTAACTCCAACAACGGCGGCCATCTTGAAAATTAACCTCTTCGAAGGATTTACACCTTTCGTAAAATATTACATTTTAAGTCCAATAAACAATTTATTCATGATCTTCTACCATATTTTGGGGCACTCAGCCAAACATTCTAAGTGCACATCTTTCAACTAATTTCGTATGAATTTTCAAATTTTGGATCCGGTAAAAACCCTTAATTTTCGGGAATTTTGTGGTATTAAATATATTGTTTTTGACGGATCCACTAACCTTCTTCCTTCCTTCCTTATACGGAAACCGGCTCAGAAGGTTGACTTCCATCAGCCAGGCAGGCCTCAGTGTAGCAAACTCCGACCACAAGAGTTTCCCACACATCGGTCGCTACTTCCGTGGGCTCTCACCGGGCTTTCCTTCCCCACCCACCAGACGCGGGACGTCGTCCCACCGCCTGGTACCCAGCTTGATCGTGGGGGGCATTCCGCCAGATCAAAACCCTCTAGCTGCTGTTATCTGCCACTGGCCATTCCGCACCCACTAGGGGGGACATGAGTTTGGTCGGACCAGTGGCATTATTCCGAAGCCCCGTTAAGGCCGCCGCTTAAAGTCAAGACATCTGGTTAGGGTCGAGAGCAAAACCCTTCTCGGTTCCCGGCAGTCTTGCACCTCTCCTCCCCCACGCTATTATGTGGGGGACTTGGGAGTCCGACGTACCAGGCTCTTCGGAAGAGCCGAACGCATACAGCAGCTCTACTCGGCCAGATCAAAAACCTCTAGCTGCTGTTGGCTACCACTAGCCATCCCGCACCCACTAGGGGGGTCATGAGCTTGGTCCGACTAGTGGCACACATCCGAAACCACGTAAAGGCCGCAGCTTAAAGTCAAGACATCTGGTTAGGGTAGAGAGCAAAACCCTTCTTGGTTCCCGGCAGTCTTGCACCTCTCCTCCCCCACGCTATTTAGAGCAAGCAACGGAGATTCGCCAGTCTAGTGCGGACAAATCTCCCGGCTCGCTCATGTAGGGGACTTGGGAGTCCGACGTACCAGGCTCTTCGGAGCCCGTCCTACGAAAGTCCTACAGCGGCTCCTTCCGTAGGTCTCGGGCGTACAGATCAAAGACCCCTAGCTACCGCTAGCTCCCCGGGTAGAAACCCGGGTCCCCTTCCGCGACCACGAGGAGGTCGTAGCTTCAGGTCGAAACATCTGCTGTAGGGCCATAAAAACCCCTTTCGTTCCCAGTCCCTGTTCATCCACTCCAGCCCACATGGCTGCGGGAGTCCGAGGGCACCAGGCTGCGCGGAACCACTAACCTTCTAATAGTCGTAACGTCTCAAGGTAATTGATTAAATGACGTCTAATATCGTAATGTAGTAAAACGTTAACATAAAATTGTTACCACAACGTGCACTATTAAAATACAATGTGATGGTATAACGTATTGATTAGTTCGGCCAGTGCATATGGTTTTAAAATATTATCTTTAAAAAGGTGAAAAAAAATGATCAAAATAATTGTGTCAATCATTTAGGAGTCTGGCCTGTACAGTTGTAGAAATGGCCACACAACATCCACCATGGCCAAAACACGAGGAAGTACAACACATGTATCAACTGGCAAAGGAATCTCAACCCGAGTACACTCTTGCAGAAACATTTTCCCAAGATATACGCGAAGTTTTAAATAAAATGTTTCAGTACGATCCTGCAAATAGAGCATCAGCACGCGAACTTTTGAATGAATCGTATGTTAAATGGAATTTCAAATCATACCCTTAATTTAAAGTGTATAATTAATTAGAATATGCTCATTATTGGATCATAAATTAAAAATTGTCTTCAATATTTTAAAATAACTTTAATCACATATATAAATGGAGGCTACGGAGTTGAAGACAATATCCTTCTATCCTATTGTTGACATGGACATCTTTCGTTGTTGGTTTTTGTTTTAATTTTTAATATTCGGATTTTATAGTGCCCGCAAAAAAAAAAAAAAATCTTTAGCCTAAAATAATTCAGAAATTTAATATTTATAGAATCAATGTTATAAATGTTTTCAAATCCAGATAACTTGAATTGTTTTTTTGTTTTTTGAGATTAAGGTACGTTTGTATTTAGTTTTATTAAACCTAAGTTATAACCAGATGATTCACTCTCGTAAGATAAACTTTAATTGGCTTTACAGGAACTACGTGATCGTTATTTCTTTACACTTTACAGGTAAAGTTTTAAAAAAAACATAATGCTATTTTAAACAACATGATATAGTTCTGCAATGGTTGATTACATTTTGTATAATACAATCTATGCTAGCCTATAAAATGCCTTGTATATGTCTTCATTATCACGTGAAAACCAAATTGCTTTTGCTTTTATAGCTGAAAATAATAAAATGCCAAATACATTCACTATTTTTTTAAATCTGAAAAATCATAAATAATGAGGGTTTATATCCACATTAGTTTTAGTTACACCAAGCATTTTTTTAAAGATTTAATTGGCGTCTCGAATACATTTGAGACTATTCTGCTTGGGTCGATTAATAGATTTTTAATCTGAAAACATAATTTCAAGAAAAAAGGAAGTAGGCCTATACGTTTGTCACTGTCATTATAAAAATTATTTCGTTAACTTTCACAAAATAAAATAAAAATGAAATTTGTCATTGTGTATTTCAAAAGCTGTTTTATATTTAGCCTTATTCATGCATTTTATTTTTTAAAAGCATGGTTCTTATACTTATCGTTAATACATATAAGAATTCAAATATGCAATATCATTTCAAACCATAAAAAGTATATAAAATAATATTCTAATGCGTGTAGAAACCACTTGCGTGCGTAAGATAAAGATTTAAAATATTAGGCCTCAGTATTTTTAAATTAACAATGAATATATAAGATGTACTAATGTTTTCGTTTTTAGTTTCATCAGATATATCTTATTTTGAATACCTTCCTTTGATTTTTAGTTAACTGTTTAAATTATGCTATTATGTCATTATTAAAATAATTATAAACAGACAAGCGATATATTCGGGTACAACAATTGTGCCGCACATTATATTTTTTATTAACCAGAAGGTTTTAAAAAAAAAAATAGATTCAGTTCCAAAATGTGACATTGTTCGTGTTAATACAACATAGAACCATTCAAAACGTTATGTTAGCCATCTATTACATGCTAGCCGTCGGTACTTGTTTCACGTGAATTATAGGCCTATATATTTTAATGTTCCACTTGTTTGAGAAAATATTGCTTCAAACATTTATTGCTCGAAACGCAATATTCTTTACTACACGTCAAATGATATTAGTGACAAAACAAAAAAGTAACAAAATAGCTAAAAATCCTATACATTTAAAATAAAATAGGCTACCAATACCTATTAATAAACAAATTATTTTCATTATTAGTCAACACAACACGATATTAAATGATTACACTGATTAAGATAATTAAATGGTTCCTTTAAAAAACACGGCTGTTCAACGGCTTTTCTGTTGTTTTTTAAAGTTATTTATATAATTTTTTGCCGAGAAAATTGTATACATTTCATAGTGTAGCCTACGTCTCGATAAATAGATCTATAGATCTAATTCATATTTGAATGAAATAGTTTATTTCTTTATATTCTAAAATTGGAAGATGACGCCATTGGTGTTTGTGTAGTTTCCATTGTTTAAATATGTGGCAAGTGACATCATTGTTTATTGCGTTCTTGTCACAACCATAAACACGTTTTCGGTTGCATAATTAAAAGTGTGTTTCTTCATTCAAATATGCCTTTATTTTTTTCCTTCTTTAAATAAAATGTATTTTATTTATTTAAAACACCCAGCATGTTATTTTCAACATAAGTCAGTATCGAGTTCTCCATATATCGCTGAAGATACTGATCTCATGGCCTGTAAAAATATTTTTTAGACAGAGAGAGAGAGAATTGCGCACATATCTAATATATAAAGCTCAATTCTGTATGTAAATATAAATTTGTTTGTCGTGGATACTTTGATGGATTTAAGTGTTAGACTATTATCGTGCTCATAGTCTACATTTATGAGTTAAAAAATTACTATTGAAAGTCTTTAAAACAATTTTCATTTTATGTACTTAGGATAATAACTTTTAATTATGAACATTACATAAATTTTTTAAAAAGTGTATCAACGTTTATAAAATATCTAAATTTGTGTCTGAAATGTATTGACTGCACAGTTACTTCCCTTTAAAAAAAATATTAAATCGGGGGAAGAAAAAATTTACTTTTTATTACTTTATTTTGGTGTTAAGAAAAAAATAATTACATAATTAGCGGGGATTGATTAATGTCGTTGGTATTTTTAATACTGCCTTTTATTTATTCTATGCACTGAATATACTGTTCAATAATTTTTTTTAACTCGATAACATTTAATAAGCCAGGTCCTAAAAATCCTATATGTTTATTTCTTTCCATTTACGGATAAGCTTGGAGTATTATCATTTTGTTTACTATTTTTGAAATAGGCGCATCCGCCGGCGCCCCTGCACGGTTCGATTTGGCACCCTGGGCTATCATGTGAGCGCTATGCTGCATAATTTTTTTTTAAACAGTGCGATAGACTATGGATAAGAAAGGTTACTATAGTCTTTAAGTGAATCAAATCCGGGCGTCCTCCGGCACCCCGACAGGGTGCTATTTTGGCGCCCCTGGCGTTCCCGTGTACGCTATGGTACCTACGTCCGCGTGAGTTCAAAAGACTATGAATAAGTTATGTACTATAGACGTTTACTAAGTTGAATCAGGCGGTTACGTCATGGTGCATCCTCTGGCGCCCAGACAGGGTGCTATTTGGGGCCCCGGGCTTCCCGTGTACGGTTCGGCGCCTACGTTCGTAAAAGTGAGTGCAAAAGACTATGAATAAGTTGGGGTACTATAGTCATTTATTAAGCTGAAATAGGCGATTCCGCCCCGGGCTAGACTGTGAGCACTTTGTGTTTATGTTCTCTTTAGTGTTTTCTTTGTGTTTAGGTTGGGTTTGCATTAGTGGTTGCGTTTTGATTTGGTTCGTTTTTGTTCTTTCTTTTTAACACGTTTTTCTTAACTCAGCTTCGCGTTTGTGGATTTGTGGATTTGTTTGTTTGTTGTTAAAATTGACATCGAAAATTAGCCCACTTCTGATTGCTCAATAGATCTGAAATTTGGCATGTAGGCTACTTTCGCCTAACAATTTCAGATGCAATCATAAAAACTAGCAATTAGAGACCGTAATTAGCTTAATTTAATTAGGCCCCAAGGACCATAAAATTGAGGACATGATTTCTAAAGATACCGACAAGACTGGAGGCCTATTAGCACAGTTACTTCGGCCCCAATCGATGTGAGCGCGCTGGCCGTGATCGTATAGTGGTTAGTACTTCGCGTTGTGGCCGCGACAACCCAGGTTCGAATCCTGGTCGCTCAAGATTTTTAGTCCGTGTATTTATAAACACTTAGTCAAGTCATACTTAATCAAGTCATTAGATATAGTAGCAAATAAACTATATAAAAAACTTTTTTAAAAACAACGTTTTTCATGTGTAGCAACGGACTAAAAAGGAGAAAATAAAATACTTAAAAAAACTTTTTTAAAAACCACGTTTTTCTTGTGGACTAAAAAGTAGAAAATAAATTTTCATACGTTTGATGACAAAAAACGTCGGTCGGGCAGATGGGTCGGGAAATTTGATGGTGAACGTACCCACGTTTTTTGCCATCAAATGTATGAAAATTTATTTTCTACTTTTTAGTCCACAAGAAAAACGTGGTTTTTAAAAAAGTTTTTTTTAAGTATTTTATTTCGTTTTCGTTTGGGTTTTTTCTTTGGGTTTGTGTTTGTGTTTGTGGTTGGTTTTGCGTTTGGATTTGGTTTGTTTTAGTTTGCTTTTTCGTTTTTTTTTGTGTGTTCGTGTTGGTGTTTCTGGTTGTGGTTGGGTTTATTGTTAGGTTTTTGTTTTCGTTAGCTATTTTATTTGTTTTTTCTTTGTGTTTGTATTGGTGTTTGTGGTTGTGGTTGGGTTTGTTGTTAGGTTTTTGTTTTCGTTTGTATTTGTAATTGTGTTAGCTTTATGTTTGCGTTTTGTTGTTTTGGTTTTGGTTGGTTGTGGTTTGGGTGAGCAATGCCGGGTTTATGATGATTACTAAACACACAGGTAATGGTCTTTAACAGAAAGGTTTTTCACAGAAGCCAGAGCAGGGCCTGGCCGGGACTGCTAGTGCTTTTATATATTAGGATTCTATATTACTGTTACGATAATTATAATAATACATTTATTATTCTACTATCTTATTTAAAAAAAAAATCATACATATTTTAACAGCAAGCACATATGTCAAAATGTAAAAACGTATAATTATTTACTATGATTGTGTATACTAGTAATATCTTAAAATAATGATTAATTAAAATATATTTAAATAACATTTAGCACTATACATATATATAGCAAATAAGCATAACATAAATTTTATAATATATATATATATATATATATATATATATATATATATATATATATATATATATATATATATATATATATATTATAAAATTTATGTTATTCTTATTTGCTTTCTGCGCATCTTAGATATAATGTGATACTTTAATTATTTTTTACACTTTTAATTTATATAAAATATTTAGAATGTTAAAGAAAGAAATCAAAATGGTACATGTAAAGAACTGTTATTGTTTTTAGTTATTAAAAGATACTATTTACAATTGTAGCTTACATGCATAACACACATTTATATTTACACTTTTTTTTACTATTTTGCATTACATATTTACACTATACTACTTTGTTTTTTTAAATGCATGGGTTGATAAAACCAGAGCTAAGATATCCTTAACAATTTAAGAATAAATTATGTATTACTGCGCAAAAGGGTAAAATATATTTTTATATAGGTGTTTATATTAAAAGTCATTTTTCCTTTACTGCGCCAGCGCACTATTCAAATGTGTGATTAATAGGAGCTATATTTATGTGTTAATTAAACGACCAACTTAATTGTCTACACAAATATTAAAAATAAATACAACCCTTCTTTAATGTTTATAACTTTTACAATTTACATACATTTTTACAATATATACAAAACCCCTTAAATTTACCAAGAGAATTTTATTTTTATTTTAGAAGTAACTCATTCATATCAACATTTTTATTCAATGTCAGTGATTATTGATTGATTTTATGTTTAATACCAGTTTAAAAGTAATATTAAATTGATTGCAGTGTTAATTGTAAACGATTCTTTAAAATTAAAATGGCTGCTTAATATACAATTGAAATTGATTTGTATTCCCATTCTGAGGTTACAAATAAAGATGATTATTTATATATTTTTAATTCTACATTATGTAAGCATTGTTTACTAATATTATCTGAACGTAATTTCTAAAATATAAAACATTTTTCCAGTAACAAAATTATATTTCAATGAAAAAAGATACCGTATATTTAACAATGATATTTTATATATTAAAAACAAAAACAAGCAAGTAAACTCTGTTATCATATGATTGCTTAATTTAAAAATTAAATATCATAATTCAGTGTTGTAGGTATGCCAGTTTAGTTTCTGCCAGCTTAGGTAGAAAAAAAAGGATCGATTATGCTATTGATAGAGTTGTGTGCCTATGTTAAGTGCCGGAAGAATCCAATAACATAGATGACGATGAATCTACTTACAACGTACATAAATTTATTTACAACGAGTATCGATTTAGTCATAATGACCATTGCTTTAATTAAACAAAGCTTAATTTACAAGGGGACGATGTTATCAGTTGACCCGGTGACAGGGTAGACAACAACCGCGCAGTTACTTGACACGTGTTACATATATAACTTTTCTTTAATGGTATGTTAAAGATATAAGTGTGTAGTGGACTAAAGTTCTCCTTTCTATACGTTTTGTTTTCGAAAGAATCCTAACAGCTTGGTTTGTGTTTAAATTCAAACGGCAAGTATTATGTAAGTGATTTTATTTCAATGTTATGCCAGCGATTAATAAATAATAAAAGAGATAAAGAAAACAATATCATTATAACATGTTGTTTCATCTAAACATTTGTTGTGTAGCCTACTTTGCTTATCTTCCTTAACAAGCGTTGAACGGATTTTACTTCAAAAATTAAGTTTGAAACTTAAAATAATAATTCAAATGAGCGATGATTTTGATTAAACGTTGTTGCCATTATACGAAGCGAACTGTATTCGTTTAACTGAGTCTTTATTGATTAAAACTTTACTTTATTTGATTGTAAAAGTATAAGCTGAATTTATAATGAGATTTTATCTTGATCAGCGTTACTTCTTACCTTTAAGCTAGAAAAAATCGATAAGGAATAAGTTCGCTTTTTTTTCGCCTCACGTAAGTAGAGTTTCATTGACAGATCGTCAATAAATGTCATAAACATATGGTCATGTTTTTGAGTGTTGAATGCTAATGTGTCGTAAGTTTTGCTAAGAGTTAAATGCATGAAAAGTCACAACGTAGCTGTAATGATAAAATTGAAATGTAGATTGATTTTTCTACTTCTTAGAAATAAGCTCAACTAAAGTGTATGCTTGCTATTTTTTCTAAATTAAAGTGTTTTAAAATGTGTTTTTCATGTAACACTCGAGTGTGTTATTTGATGCAATATTTGGTTATTTTCTAAAACATGTATAAATACAAAAAGTCTGTTTTCTATATGTAAGCTGAATAGAACGTAACATAATTAAAAAAAACAATTAATGTACTAATGGTCAATAACTACGATCATTTTTATTAGCAAGGGTCTTATTTACAAAAAAAATATTGCTTGCTGTGTAATATGTCTTTTGACAAATAACTTTCTGGGGAAAAAAATGTTTTTTTTTTAATCTAATTAGATCAGAAAAAAAATAAGTGGGTTTCGCAAATTATATTGGTTAATTAAGAATCTGATACAAAAAATAATACACACACACATATATATATATATATGTATATATATAAATATATATATATATATATATATATATATATATATACATACATATATATATATATATATATATATATATATATATATATATATATATATATATATATATATATATATATATATACATATATATATACATATATATATATATATATATATATATATATCTTGTAAACAATATGTGTTTACACACCCATATATATATATATATATATATATATATATATATATATATATATATATATATATATATATATATATATATATATATATATATATATCTTAATACTACTAAAAGTCAAGTTTGTTTACATGTTTGAATATTTATTTGTTTGTTTTTTTGTTTGCCTGATTAACTATTTCTCATGGTTGCACTCATCGTGGAAAGCTGTAAAATAGTATGTAGGTAGAGAAAAATTTTTGTTTTAAGACAGACTGTTAATCACAAATTTATTTAAAGACGTCAATTAATTTATTGATTTATTCATTGTTAAATTAACCGTATTTTTTTAAAATGTTAATACTTTGAATAAACTTTGTGGGGATAGTGACGTCCCTTGATGTGTTTACTTTTTTGGTACAATAAAAATGGCGGACTCCATCATAGACTTTGTGGCCCATTCAAACGTTTAACGCGTTACAAAGCTAATATTCTGCCGGCTATAACTTAAACAATACGTCCGTTTGCTGTATTTATTACGTTCCAACACTTATATCAATTTTCAACTGTCTTTTTCATTTAGTTTTACGATAAATTTCTCTAGATCTAAAGATCAGCTGTCGAAGGAAAGTTATGAAGCTAGCCTAGATCTAGATCTATCTAGATCTAGCCTAGATGTAGGTCACTAGACTCAATGTAAATTCTAGATCTAGACTTAATGTAAATTCTACATCTAGAATCTATTTTTTTATATAAATCTTTTTTTGGCTAATTTAAGATAAAATTTAATTTGAAAGTTACTACTACTAGACTTAGATCTAGATCTATGCGCGGAGACTCAAAAGTATAGTATAAAAATTCACTTGTGACGTCACGAGTAAATAGCTAAGCTGGTAGCGTAGTCGGCTCTCATGCAGGTGGCACGGGTTCTAGACCAATATGTCGATGAAATTTTTTTTTCAATTTTTTTTTTTTAGATGTGAATGATAAAGTTGCCTATCTGAACTTGGCAAGATACAGGGCAGGTGAAGTAGAGTTCATCTGTTTCTTTGTCCTAAGCATATGTAAGGATAGTGTGGTCAGAGACATGCTCGGCTGGAATCGTTTTTTAAACGATAAATACATGTTGTCTGAGACTTGGCGGGACACTGGGCAGGTGAAGTAGAGTTGAGTAGGTCACATGTGACGTCAGTACATGAAGGGATAGTCCGAAATCGGTGTTTTCGGTGTTTTTAAAAGATAAAAAACATATTTTTGAATGTGGGGTCTGTTTTTTTGTGACGATAAGTGACACTGCAGTAGCGTAGCGAGGAGGTGTGGGGGGACGGTAGGGGAGGGGAGGCGGGGGACGGTAGGGGAGGGGAGGCGGGGGGGGGGGAAGGGGAGGGGGGGGAGGTGGATGGGGTAGGGGGGGCGGGGGGGAAGGGGAGGCGGGGGGAGGTGGATAGGGGAAGGGGGGGGGGGGGCGGGGGGACATATGTTGGGGCGCCAAAATGGTTTGGAAAATTAAATTGAAAGGTTGAGGGGGGGTTCAAATCGAAAGTTTGAGTGTCGGGGGGGGGGGGGTGCACATCAAAAGTTTGAAGGGGGGGGGGGTTCAAATCAAAATCTTGCGGGGGGGGGGGGTTCAAATCGAAAACTTTGTCCCAGGGCGCCGGGAAGGGTCGCTCTGCCTCTGAGTGACAGACGTGATGTTTTTTGATTGATGACCCCCGAAACCCACAGTTATCCAACGGATGACGGGTATTCTATATACTACTAAAAGTCAAGTTTGTTTACATGTTTGAATATTTATTTTTTTGTTTTTTTTTGTTTGTTTTTTTGTTTGTCCGATCGAGTATTGTGATACGTTCTACTCTATCTGGAGAGCTGTAAAATAGTATGTAGGTAGAGAATAATTTTTTAATGCAGACAGACTGTTAATCACACATTTATTTAAAGACGTTAATTAATTTATTGATTTATTCATACGTAGAGTAACCTTATTTTTTTTAAAAGTTTAGAACGACCACTACACTCGGCGGGTCCGTGACGTCACAGTTTTTTGTTTACTCTTTAGTACAATAAAATGGCGGCGTCTATCGAAGAAAATTGTGTTCCCATTTAAAAGTTTAACGCGTTCTAAATCTAATTTTCTGTCGGTCATAACTTTAACAATACGTCCGTTTGCTGTATTTATTACGTTCCAACACTTATATCAATTTTAAACTGTCTTTTTTCATTTAGTTTTACAATAAATTTCTCTAGATCTAAAGATCAGCTGTCGAAGGAAAGTTATGAATCTAGCCTAGATCTAGATCTAGCCTAGATCTAGGTCACTAGACTCAATGTAAATTCTAGATCTAGACATAATGTAAATTCTACATCTAGAATCTATTTCAGGCCTTAATACATCTAGAATCTATTTCAGGCCTTAATTATTTTATATAAATCTTTGTTTGGCTAATTTAAGATAAAATTTAATTTGAAAGTTACTTCTATTAGACTTAGATCTAGATCTATGCGCGTAAATCAAGTTGCATAAGGAGACTCAAAGTATAGTATAAAAATTCACTTGTGACGTCACGAGTAAATAGCTGAGTTGGTAGCGTAGCCGGCTCTCATGCGGGTGGCACAGGTTCTAGACCAATATGTCAATGATATTTTTTTTTCAATTTTTTTTTTTAGATGTGAATGATAAAATTGCCTATCCGAACTTGGAAGGATACAGGGCAGGTGAAGTAGATTTCATCTGTTTCTTTGTCCTAAGCATATGAAAGGATAGTGTGGTCAGAGACATGCTCGGCTGGAATCGTTTTTTAAACGATAAAAACATGTTGTCTGAGACTTGGCGGGACACTGGGCAGGTGAAGTAGAGTTGAGTAGGTCACATGTGACGTCAGTATATGAAGGAATAGTCCGAAATCGGTGTTTTCGGTGTTTTTAAAAGATAAAAAACATATTTTTGAATGTGGGGTCTGTTTTTTGTGACGATAAGTGACACTGCAGTAGCGTAGCGAGGAGAAGGGGGGGGGCGGGAGGGGAGGCGGGGGGGGGAGGGGAGGTGGAGGGGGGAAGGAGAGGCGGGGGGGGGGACATATGTTGGGGCGCCAAAATGGTTTGGAAAAATGAATTGAAAGGTTGAGGGGGGTTTAAATCAAAAGTTTGAGTGGGGGGGGTGGGGTGCACATCAAAAGTTTGAGGGGGGGGGTTGCAAATCGAAATCTTGCGGGGGGGGGGGGGGGGGATTCAAATCGAAAAGTTTGTCCCCGGGCGCCGGGAAGGGTCGCTATGCCTCTGAGTGACAGACGTGATGTTTTTTGATGGATGACCCCCGAAACCCACAGTTATCCAACGGATGACGGGTATTCTAGTATATATATATATATATATATATATATATATATATATATATATATATATATATATATATATATATATATATATATATATATATATATATATATATATATATATATATATATATATATACATATATATATATATATATATATATATATATATATATATATATATATATTATATATATCTTGTGTTTTTCAAATCAGACTGTTATAACTCAAGATTAAATAATTGTAAAATGTGTTAAAGCTTTGTTCTCCTTGCAGTTTGAACATTGAGCTCTTTGTACTTAACTGTATACTTAAGGTAGTTGAAATGGCATTGAATATTTTTTATAACTGTACTAACGAATATTATACAAACGTGTCTATAAATCTCGTCAAAAGCGAAAAACAGATTATATGTATATATATATATATATATATATATATATATATATATATATATATATATATATATATATATATATATATATATATATATAAAGATATATAATCTTTTCTTTTAAAATCCTCACCATGCGGACCATAAACCGGTTAATACAATTGCATCGTTTTACGTTATCCTATTGAATACATTATAACGACTGCATTTGATACAAAGCGTAATACACATATGTCACCACCGTGCTGTGAAAACTTTAACCCATTTACCTTCTTGCGACTTAATTCCCGTCCACCATATTGACTGACTCAGCAACCAGGAAGGGCTTTAGTTTACTGGAAGCCATGTTTTGTTATCAATAATTTGGTTTTAAGGTAAGGGTTTTAATTATAAAACGATAATTGATGATCATTAACTTTGAATTTTAATACAAAATGACTTCCATTTAAAATTCCAACTAGATTGATTTGATAAATTGTCAAGAAATGCACTGATAATTGTCATTGGAACAATATTAAATACTGTTAGGTACGTTTTATAAGCTTAAACAATGCGAAATGAACATATCTTTCACTTTGACGAATTTACCAATTCCAACCCCCCTTTCATCGTCTGCTTGCTTGTCAATCAACGGCCGGTATTTTAGTCTTGTTACATCAGAGGCGTATCCTACCCGGGACAAACTTTCAATTTGGCGCCCTCTTCTCATATATATATATATATATATATATATATATATATATATATATATATATATATATATATATATATATATATATATATATATATATATATATATATATATATATATATATATATATATATATTTTTTTTTTTTTTTTTTTTTTTTTTTTTTTTTTTATTTTTGTAATGCAAAACTGCAGCTTTTATTTTTTTCCCAACCCATTTTGCGCCCCATAGGGTCGGCGCCCAGGGACATATGTACCCTCCGCCTCCCGCCCCTCTCGCTACGCCTCTGTGTTACTTCGTTTTGTTTAGTCTTGAACGGATACATCGGACTTTACATCGGAATTTAAACAACACATGTTTTAATGTGTAAGCCCTTTGCCCCGTATAGATTTTACTAGCACTTGACCCTAACTACACGAAAGCGCCATAGCTGTTGAATTAACATTTGCAACGGCGGAAGGGGTTGTAGGTTATGTTCATGAGGCTATAAACTTGTTTAAGGTACAATCTAAGTCAGTGGTTCCCAACCTTTTACGAGTGGCGACCCCCTTTTATAAAAATTTAGTGACCCGCGACCCCCATAGAATTAAAGAGCCGAAATTAGTATGGAAATCAATAAGCACTAAAATAAGATTTTCTAGTAGAATTTCAATATGAACTACTCTTGATAAATGTTTTAATACCATGAGTAAAATTGCATACTATTCACTAAACATTCGCGGTTAATTTTTTTTTAAGTAATTTCTTTTTTAACGCCAACCTATGTCAATATCATTATTTTAATTTTGTTGTTAATCGAAAAATAGTGTTCAAAATAAAATTATATTCTCGAAAAGTCAATCAATTTTACGTTTGGATATAAATGGTTAATACTACATCAATATTGTGTCTGAAGTTTTTCATCTTACGCGGAATCATTCTACAAATCAAAGATATCATCTTGTAATTCATCGGGAATGCTGGCAACATCAAGGGAAGAAGAGAATGGGTAATGCGTAAATGCAGATTCTTCTTTTTTCAGCTCAGAGAAATAGCGCTGCAGTTCGTTTTCAATAGATTCAAGATGCCCAGAAATTTCTTCTTTCAAAATTTTAATTATCTCACAATTAGATTCATCTACCACACTGCAGAGTTTCTCAAATTTACAATATTTCCAAGATTTATTTTCTTCGCCGATTTTGCAGCTTTGATAAAAATGCCCCGAGATTATCATGGAAAGTGATAATATACGTTCACTTTCCCTGAAGCTTCAGGTTATGCTTATGTTGATGTTCGAACACATCTGCTAGGCATGATACTCTCTCCAACCACTCTATGTCGTTTTAAGTATACCAAAAGGTCTTGTTTCCTTTGCATTTCCAAGAGCAATTTGATTTCAGATTTCAATTCAAAAACACAATTCACAACAATTCGTTTGACAGCCAGCGCACTGTAGTGTAGAAGAGCAGAACCTCGTGATCTTTATTCAGGTCTTTGCTCAGTTCTTTGAAGGCTCCAGATTTTATATAATTTACGAATTATACTAGCAATGGAGTTTTGATGGCGATTGGCGAGGGCAGTGGTTAGGGAGCTAAATCTTTTCTGCTTTCTGAAAGCCCGATTTTGACCTAAACATCGATGGTGGACCATCCGTACAAACCCTCACAGCCGTTTTAACCCATTTTAATCATCCAATTTAAAAAAAAACATATTTATTTTCTCTTCTTTGCTATCATCTGAATGAATATAAACAAAGACTAACAACTGCGAACACGATTTACGTCTGTTGATTTATCAACTTGAAAAGCAAACAATGGTGAAAGTTTAATTTCAATAAAAATGTGTTATTTAACATCTATGGACATGTAAGAATTAACTTCACCATCTTCAACATGCAGCGTTTGGTGAGATTTTCTCCTATTGTGATTTTTTTTTGCTTGGCATTTTCTGTCGCGACTTCATTTGATGCTTGCACTAAATGCTGTGTTTCCTTGGTGAAAACTTCCTGTTCGATCAAGTCTCTGACGTTTGCAACTAGCTTCATACCGACGAAAGAACTGCATATCTTTTTTGGAGTTTTTCGAATGACTCGTGTCAAATGACGTTTAAGTTTTGACGATTTCATAAACTCGTGACTGAGAACAACTTTGTAGAGTACGCTTTGCTTCTTCTCTATTCCCTTTCCAGTGATGTTAGTAAAGCCGAATTTCAAAAATTCTTCTAAATATTTATGTTTTGTTTCAAATTAATAAGGTTTAGTATACCAGTTGGCGACCCCCCAGAAAGCCCTTCGCGACCCCCATGGGGGTCGCGACCCCCAGGTTGGGAACCCGTGATCTAAGTAGTCATAGACATTATATTTATGTGAGACGAGCGGCTAACAAACAGAACTGGTTTAATGATGGTTGTTCTGTGAAAAACGCTCGATTAATAACATATTTAATAATATGTAATAGTCATTAATTAATTATCTGTTATTATATGTTTTGCTTGTTTAGAAAAAAAAACTATCTAAACATTTCAACAATAATCAGCACATATTTTATTTGTCAATTGGCTCTTCGACACAGAAAATGATGTGTTTTACTGTTAACATTTTTTTCTAGTTTTTGTTTCTCAAATTTGCATTTTTTACTCAGAATTCAGAATTCAATAACTAATCTTAGAACCTTTATCATTTAAACGTGCAATATTCCACATACATTAAGCCTTTTATTATAAGCACATATTTTTGTTTACGTTAAACATTTCATTAAAAAAGACATTCTAGCTATCGTTATGAAAATCAAAATAAAATAAATCTATAATTAGATTTTGTATATCTTTTATGACAGCAAAGCTACAGAGGTTTAAAAATGTGTGAATTTTCAATTGAGGTGTCTTGCCTTTAAATGGGCTTTGAAAATCAATCTAATTACAATACCATACTAATAATATGTATACAATCTGATTAGTCAACGTAAAGTTTAGTTAGTATGGCATTCTTTACAGCCGGTAACTTAATAAAGACTAGAAGATGAGTTAGTGCATGAGTACTTTTTTGTATTTCTTTTCCTTGGTTTTACATATATCTTACCTTGTTTTTATTTTTCAGATACAACCAGGAAAAAAAAAGCGTTCCTAATTTGAAGGTTTTTTTAACGTTAAGTGTACCATTTTGTTTAAAAAAACAGAATGTATCGAAACCCGCCTCGCAATTTTCGCAGAGGAAATGTTATACAAACTGTGGATTTAAATAAGTTTGACAAATTTGGCAGGACTGCGCTGATGACTGCTGTAGAATCCAATAACGCAGCGGCCGTACAAAGTTTAATTGAGCAAGGGGCTAATGTTAATGTGTCGGTCTTTTCGAGGGAACTTCCATGCACAGCCCTAACATTGGCAGTACGGAAAGGTTTAAGTGACATTGTCAGAATCCTCATCCAATCAGGTGCTAGATTTTCTTGTGACGGCGGCTGGGACGCTGTCGTTATGGCCCATTCCCATGGGTTTCTTGACGGTGTTATTGAAGGTTACAGCAAATCTAAAACTATCGCTTCGATATTTGATACAGGTTATTTTCATTATGTTTCACCTCTCGTTTTGTCTCTGAGAAATTCAAATTTCGATATCTTCAAAGATCTACTTGCAAGGGGTTTCCATGTTTGTCTTCGTGATTTTAAGGATTCCGATTTTACAAATACTGATTTTATTGTGCATCTTATCAATTGTCTTCATGATAATATTAATATAACAAACGATTCAGAAGAGACGTTGTTGATAATAGCCGTAAGGTTAAAACACGATGAGATCGTGAAATGTTTACTGGGCACAAAGATTGATATTAATGCCTCAGATAAAGAAAAAAACACGGCTTTACATATTGCTTCCAAAGACCAACCAGAAATTGCTAAACTGCTGCTAAAATATGGAGCGGACCCACGGGCTTTGAACAAAAAGGAAAAATCGTGTTTCTCTATTGCGCTGGATAATAATTTGAATGAAAAATACCTGCAATACTTTATCAAGGCGGGAGCATCCGTCGATGAAGTGGACACGAACGGATGTTCAATACTTTCAAGACATGTTGAAGCTTGCAATGTTTCGATCATTAAATTCCTTTTGAAATCGAAAGCAAATGTCAACTGTGTTGATAATAAAGGCGAGAGTCCTTTGATGAAGGCGATATTGTCAAATAATCCTTCAATAGCTGGTCTTTTAATCGACAACGGTGCTGATGTTAATGCCTGTTGTGGGACACGCAATCAAACAGTTTTAAGACTTGCTGTGGAGATGAACAGTGTTGAAATAGTAAACAATTTGTTGAGAAGTGGTTGTAAGATGGAAACTTGCCATAAACAAACATTGGAGTCTGAGGAGGATTATTATAACAGTTATTATGAGGATAATTTACCTCTTCTTATGGTTGCAATCGATCATGGTAATTCTGCATTAATTAAACTACTTCTAGAGGCCGGAGCCGATGTCAACTACAGTGACGACGATTTAGAGCCAGCTTTAATACGAGCGGTATCTATCGAACATATTGATTCATTTTGCAATGCGAAGAACAATTCAAATAGAAAAAGACTAACAAATGTTAACCCACTTTATGAACCCTTCTTTGTTGCTAATAACATTTGCAATTGTAGAAGTGAAAACACACACAAAATACTGGCTGAAATGATTGATGCATTGTTACAGCATGGTGCTAACGTTAACTCAGTAGATTTCTCTGAAAGCACAGCACTTCATATTGCTGTAGAAAAGGATAACAAAGACGCAATTTCTGTATTACTGCGCCATTCTGCCGCGGTTGACGTGAGAAACAGTCAAGGTAGAACAGCGTTAATGTTAGCTGCTCGGCTGAAATTAGAAACGATTGTATCGTTGTTACTTGAGGCAAAGTCCTCTCTCACAGTCACGGACTTTAGTGAAAGAACAGCTTTAATGATTGCCGTGGAGTCTGGTGCAGAGAATATTGTTGCATTGTTATTGAATGCAGGGGCCGATGTTTGGGCAGTAGACGATTGCAGTTACACATCACTACACATAGCAGCAGAGTTTCCAAACACAAATATCATGAGAATGATACTTGATTATTGTAATAGATCTCAAAAGAATACCAAACACATAGATTTATTTTTTCCTAAAACTAAATTGAATGATAATCCTCAAAATCATTTAGTAGCGGAAAAAATTACAGTTCAAGATACACGAGTAAATACATTTGCTCAAAAGAAAAATAATTTTGACGAAACGGCTTTCATTATAGCTTGTCGATACAATCAAGTTGACAACATGAGATTATTACTAAATTTTGGGACTGATATAAATGAAATAAATAGATATGGCGATACACCGTTACTATCAGCTTTAGATTATATGTCGGAAGATGCAGTAGAGATTTTACTAGAAAATAGCGCTGATTTAACTAAAATAAATAATAAAGGAATGTCTGCCTTACACTATGCTGCTAAATGCAAAAGCACATCGATTTTTTATCGAATTTTGATGTCCGGGCTAGATGTGAATAAACAATCAGACATAGGCGAAACACCGTTATTTTTTTGCAACAAAAAGGAATATTCACAACAACTGATAGATGGTGGTGCAAACGTCCATCACAAAAACAAAGAAGGTATGACGGCGTTACACTACGCTGTTAGAAAAAACAATATGGAGGTTGTCAAATTATTATTACATTACGGAATAGAGGTAAATATCATTTCACAAAGAAGAGAAACGCCTTTGTTCATTGCTGTAACAAATAAAAATTTTGAGATGGCTGAACTTTTAGTAACATCTGGAGCAGATGTTAATATTAAAGGTTTAGATGGCAATACACCGTTGTTATATTCAGCCAAGTTTCCAGTTTCAAAATCAAATCCACCCACGTCTATGAGCTGTACAAAATACAAAAAAGAAATATTTAAGCTGCTGATATCGAATGGGGCGTCTATAAACGAACAAAATAATGATGGAGAAACGGCTCTAATGCTGTCCTTGGGTCGTAATGACAAGTTCTGGTTTGAAAAGCTAATACAACTTAGACCAAACCTAGATTTAACCGACTGTGAAAATAGATCGGTTTTAATACGCGCCTTAGAAATCGACACAAATTATAAGAAACCGTCATATATTAAAACATTTTTAAACATGGGGATAAACCCTGTTGTTAATGAATCACACAGAGAGAGTGTTTTGAATACGTGTTACTTTTGCAACAAACCGAACAAATATTCCTATTGTATTTATAATTTAATTAAAAGCAAAAAGAATGAGTTTCTGAGATTTTTTTTCTGCAATGGGGCTGTACCTGTGGCATCATCGAAAAACCAGGATGATGTTTCTTTTATTAGTCTCGCCATAAGTGAAAGAAACTACGATTGTATAAAATATTTTTTCGCCATTGGGTTTATAAATAATGCCGATCTGGTTTTTATCAATAAGTTATATCCAAGAACAACATCATCTTATAGTTCAAACCTTAACAATAACGAAATACATGCAATATTAGAACTGGCATCCCAACAGCCGTGGCCGCTAGTTAAGCTAGCATTTATTGCCGTGTCTACTTTATTGGGGTATGGCCCAGAGAGGGAAGTCAAACTACAGGAAACTAAACTTCCACCAGCATTAAAGCGGATGTTAATGTTCCAAGTAAAAGCATCGACATTACCGGTTGCCGAGTGGGGCAATATACCTCTATGTTTTGATCCAGATCAGTATGAAAAACTACCTAATCCACGGCCTTTGATCCATTATTGGCCCATTGGTCAAAAACTTTGTTAATCATTGTATTTGCTTACATGACTTATTAATATACTGTAAAATCAGAATATTTCTTTCTGTAGACTTGAGCTGAATACTTAATATGTTTTATTTTAGATTTAGCAGTTTTTGTTTTTTAAATTATTGTTTGTACTGACATCAGGATATTACTTAATCGGTAGCTTTGAATTGCATACTTAATTAGGTTTTATTCTATATGTATCTGGTTGTGATAAATTAAATTTTGAAATATAACCAGAATATTACTATTTATATATCATTAAATTGTATAACACATTTTTATTTTTTTATTTGAGATTTAGAAGTCTTTGCTAAATTACTTTTTGAACTTTAATTTAATTTTTTATTTGCATCATTGAAGGATATTTCTGGATCAATATATTTAAAACGTATTTTGAAAAAAAACACAACATAATTAACATTCATTTACAATTTCTAATTCCTTGTACACGCTTCCTGAAAAAAAATGTGATTACTTTTACATTATTCTAAATCAATAATTCCTTCATATACTTTGAGTTGAAATTTATGAAATGTAAAATTATGTTGATATGTTTTAACTGTATGACAAATTAAAAGGAAAAAGGGGAAAAACAACTAAGAGTGATTAAGCTAAACGGGGTTTTCATTTAAGCAGATATGATTAGTTGATATTGTTTTGCGTTTGTTTCGATGTATACAATTTATAAATTAAATTTTATTTATCAGAATAACATTTAACATTTTAAAACACAGATATGGATATTTTAGAAAATTTTAAAGCGTATTAAATTTATACATCAATGAATTGTAAAAAAAATGTATTGTGTCCATCTTTTATTAATGGAAGCCACATGTTTTTGTTTTCTACAGTATAATTCCCATTACATTTGTATTCCTTTTATTTTTAAATGTTATACTTTTATAAATGACTTACATTTTTTTAATCACCACACATCTTGTTATGCTTCGTTACGAAAAATAACATTTATGCATTTTTAAAATATAATTATTCAGTGTGTTTCAATAGTGTTTAAACGATTGCGTTGTTAAATAAAGTGTGTATTTTTTATTCTAGTAAATTTTAAATAAAATGTATACAACTAACAAATTATTACACTAAAAAAAATTAGCCATAAATAAGGCGCTACACCCCGAAGTAACACTACAACCTGTTGTAGAACTACAAACACGTGAAAAAATATAACCCAGAGAAGAACTATAACTCTGTATAGAACTACAACCCGATTTAACACTACAACCCAATGTAGCATTACAACCTGGAGTAACATTACAAACCAGGGTAAAATTACAACCCCGTGTAGCACGATTATACAAAGTTACAAATAATGTTTATAGTCACTCTAAGTAATAGAAAATTAATATCAGTATCATAGCCTGAAGTTTAGTTTTACTATTTTTTAAACCTTTCACACCTTGAACACTTACAAAATATATCTATGTTATGTACATGTAATGGAGCTGTCACATCCAATTCTTAAAACACACGTTAATAAAATATTATAAAGGCGGCCCGAATGATCATTTTAGAATACGTGCTTTTAACCAACGACTGCAAATCTATGCTGGTATTTAGTGGAACATATCGATCATGCGTGTATATTGCACACTGTTGAAACTTCTAAAAGCGTACCGTAGTTGCTATTCGGGAAGGTCGTGTTTCAAATTGCAGGTGTGCATAATTCACGGCTTTTATTAAAGAAGGAAGTAGAAGCAAGTCTGGAAATTCCAAACATTTTTGCGCATGCACCAAATGTCGTATTCTGTTTTTAATTTAAGTTCAACCTTACTATATAGATGGTCACATGCCAATGTCAGTATGCAATTGCGCAATTGATTTTTTTGAGTAAAGAAAATATATTTTTTAATAGGCTATACATACCATGTATTATAAGCTAGTGTAACTGTCACCATTCCCGCTCGTTGCTGAGTTCTCAGAAGGAAGGCTGGCAGGGGCGTAGGGTGCGGACCGCACTGGTCGACACCATTTACAGGTTTGCACCAACACACAGACAGAAGTTAAAATATATATGGAAAAATTGTTTATTGCTAATTCAATTATTGAAAATTAAAAGGATTAAAAACAAGTATTGTGAGTAGAAATTGATGATCTAGGCAAGGTGGGGAGCGGTAGGTGTGACACCATGATGTATACATGCTTACTGTATACTCACTATATTGAAAACACAGCTATATTAATAATAATATATAACCGACTCTGTATAAACATTTTGTATATTATTTTTGCATAATATTTTTTGCACAATTTTAAGCTATCACCCTAACATCGGCGTGAGAGGGGTGGGTGGTGGGAGTATACCAACTGCATCATTTGAGGAGGAAATAAAAGTTAAGCTGAATAACTAATAAGTCAGTCACCTACCGTGCCAGGGTGACACCTGACCTAGCGACGCCACTGGACTGAAGCACTATCTATATATATAATTCTCTTCTGGGAGACGCTAGAAAACAAGCTGTAATCGCGCTCCCTACCACCCTCACCCTACATGGTCTGGTGAGCTGTGGTTCAGTCTAAATGTTCACAAACAGAGCCGGGTTTAGTGACGACTATTCAGGGCAGATAATTTAGTTTGAAACGATTTTAAACGTAGGGGGTGGGGGGTAACTAAGTGGAGTTTACTTTAAAGGAGGGGGGAGGGGGGGTTATCGTCCTTAACGAGCTACTTATAGTGTTTTAAAGAAATATTTTCAGCGGCAGCGTTGGTAGTGTAGAATTCACAAATTATGAATAACTGAAAAGTAGAAAAAACAACAACTAAATAGCGTCGTATGATATGCCGCGGGTCGGCTCGTATTTAAATAATGTCATTATTGCATTACCAATCGCATATTGTTTTTTATGCGTTTGTCCACACTACCTCCCAGACGCTCTTGGATGTGATGTATAATTGCATTGATTGTTCGTTATTAGACCTCCCTAATACCACTAAGCCTAACAATGTCGCAATTTATCAAACCAATGAAAATTCTATACTTTTCTAAAACAAAATAAAATGAATGAATGTGTATATTGTATCTGTTGTAATTTTAAATTTTGTGAGTTATCTATCATGATAAACGACAATAAAAAAATTACACCCCTTTTAGTTAGTTTATATTTGGAAAAAAACGTTATAATTAGCATGCATTGATTAAGTGCAATGATATAGGTAATACACAGTTTTTTTTAATAATAACTTTTATTTATTGTACACACTGAATGTTATGATTACTAAATATTATTTTTATCAATAAGAGTTTAGAAGCCGTTACTTAATGTCCCACATGTTTACGTTGATTTGTGCGATTATGAATGCATTAGCATTGTCTTTGTTTTCCATTACGCTTTTGGTTTTGTTTTCGTTACTATTTGTTGTTTATGTTTGATTTTATGTTTTTTTCGTTTGATTTTTTTGGCGTTTGCGTTTCAGTTTTCGTTATTGTTTGCGTTTATTTTTGCGTTTAGCTTTGTGTTTATGTTCGAGATTACTTTTGCTTTTGCCATTTTTTTAGTTAGTTTTTGCAATCATGGTTGTGTTTATATTTGACCTTGTGTATTTGTATATTTTCTATTAAGTTTATATTTGTGCTAATGACTATGTTTTTGCGTTTGTGTTTGCGTTAACCCTTTATTTACGGAATTAAGTTCTGAATGAAGTTTTGCCTTTAACAATGTGTTATGATATTGCTTTTGGGACACTTAAAATATACGTCGAAGAAAATATAATGTTTTGTTAATTTTTATTGGCTCAAATATGTATTGATACTGATAAGAACCGTCAGGAATGTAAAACATTTTTTTCCAAAAAATATTTTTTTTTTACAAAACAGTAAGGAACTGTAACATGTTTTAGCTACGACCATGGCAATCATTATAGTAATTATTTGTATAATTGTCATACAAAAACACAACACAAAAGTATATTTTGTTTATGGTTTTCGACATGATATTCAATGGGAACACGTCTTAGATTTTCATCTTACTGTACAGAACACAGAAAAAGGTCCCGACATTACCTTCTTCCTTTATTCCTTAATGACACGCTTGTCTGTGGTCTTTCTGGTGTGGTAAAGTTGTTGGACTGAACTTTCTTTTGTTTGAAGCTCCCAAAAGAAATTACAATGAGCCTCATACAAATATTTTGAAAACAAAAGCCTAGTTATTCAGTACACAACTGCTAGTGATACTAGTATAATTGTAGCCCACTAGAATGTTATGACACGTCTACCCTACAGTGTAAATTTCATAAATAGAAGTGAGCTCCATGTGCTTATAATAGGCTTAGTGGCTTACTGTTTATATCTCCTGATTATAATTTACCATAACGATCTATAATATATGTAGAAGTATGGAAAATTACTAGTCTATATGTATACATAAAGTATGTACTAATCATTCCATCATACGAGGTATAAACATCGAAACTAAGAGAAACTGAAAGCACTCTTTTCTTCTTTTAGTTTCAAAATATAAAAACTGTCAAAATTGAGTTTGTTTTTCTTTGCGCTTTTCAAATATTGTTTTTATATTCTGTATACGAGATAGTAAAAATATAAATGAATAAAATTCACTCATGTAAGATAAAAATATAAAATGCATATACAAGAACAATGTTATTACTTTTGGTTCAGCCTCAAAACTAATTTAAAATACAATGTGTTGCAAAACCTTAAATCACTTTTATCTGTTTATTAACAGTTAAACGATTAATTTTAAAATATATCTTTTAAAACAACAAACTGTTGGTAAGAGAATGCAGTTCACACTCAAACAACCAGCATATAAAGATAACTTTAAAAAAAAAGTTGAATTAGCAAGCATATTGCAAGTGGACTTCTCAAAAACTCTAATTGATATTTTAAATCTATCATGGGGACACTATTTCTTTTCATCATCTTTAGGGCATGTTTCACCTTCTTTTTTCGATGAAATTGATTGTGTTTTGTCATTTGGTGATTCACATTTTTTCAAATCGTCAATCCCTTCATAAATGGCGTTACTGCAGTTTAGTAATTTTAACATATTGAATACGTTGCGATCTCCATTATAGATGCCAATGATTTTATTTTTTGCCGAATTAAAGCTTTTTATTATTTTACCCCATTTCACGATAGAAATTAAAATTGGTTTTCCTTTGAGTGCTTTTAATGAGCCTGGTAATAAAAGCTCACCTACTGTCTTGCTTATACTCAACATATCTTCACCCTTGTGGATTTTAAAAACTAATGAGCAGCTTCCTGTTGCTAGTTTTAACACACCAGCAACTGGTGCAGCAGGAGGGTAAAATATAGCAATTGTAGTAGCAACCGTAGAAGCTTTATCTAAGTAATCCACAGCTGTTTCTAAAACAAACCCAAACATTTCTAAATTTAGAAATGCCATTGATTTTTTTGACGTATTTTAACAAGATAGTAAACAATGTTTTATATTCAATTTTAAGCAAAACATCCAAAAAATATATAATATAATATAAAAATGACAATCGCAGGAAATTAAATTATCAAAATGTGTGAATGTATACCGTTTTCAAATTAAATTTTAAACTTTTCGCAGTTTGGATTTTCGTTTGTGTGGAGATAAAGCTGTTGTAGAATCTGAAATAATCGTACAATAATCTTTAGTCAAACTATTTGCGTAATTGACTTATATTCTTCAAGTCTTTTTTTAAACAGTTGAGCAATCATACTATTTAAACATAGTTCAGATAAAAATATAGTTTTTAATGGAATTAGAAAAGTTATATTATTTTAATACAAAAACGTACTAACAGAAACATTAATATTAATTGTATAACAATGGTGTTATGATGCATGTTCTGAGTATAGAGTAGTGCGAGGTAATATTTTTATCTTTCTTCTGATTTGCCGGTTTTTTTTTTAGAGCTTGCTGCTTCCTGCTCAATGTACACATACTATTAAAAATAACACTTAAGTCTTTTAAATTTACTGTTCTAGTTATAAACTGTTTTAAGTATCGATATTTTTAACAAACAGGTCACGGTAGAGCAATAACTATGTAATAAAAAACAATTGTCGAAAATAAACAAAGATTAATAAACCCTAATTTAGTAACATGAAGCTATAAAATAGAAATACCTGACATAAACTATAAAAGAAGAATGTAGAAACAGTATTGATGACGGGATGAAGACTCGCTGAGAACAAAGATGTATGTAAACCCCAGGTAATCTGCTAAAGTTACTTTTTGGCGCAGGCTGATCTCATAAAATGAGCATTTACGTTTAAAGTTAATCTGCGTAGAAATTGAAAAACTTTAGAGTAAGTTAAATATATGTTAGTTATTATACCTGCGTATTAGTTATTATCAAAAAATTATATTACATATAATGCAATATCCAAGTAGAAAGCATGTTTTACTTAAGGGTCATCCATTTATGAGGTCTACACGGTGGGGGAGGGAAGGAGCTCCAGAAAAAAATAGACGTTTGTGGACGACAACAAAAAAGGGGTTTAGGCATTTTGTTACGGAAACACAAGCAGCGTAAAATTGAGTAAAAATAATATAATGACGTAACGTTGATTAGCGGAATTTACCAGAACCCATATAATATTTGATAGCTAGACAGCCACAAATGGCAGTAAAATTTCGGTCTACAGCATCTTCAATTTCAGTGACCCCTAATGGCAGAGTGCTAGACTGCTAACTCGAAAGTCAAGTGTTCGAATCCGGATTCAATACAGTGTAATATAAACGAATGTTTCCAGCTCTGATTGGTACTTAAATCACGTCAGAGGTCGCTGGTCGTCGTGCTGATCACCTTATCCCTTCATGTGCCGAGGTCACAAAAACAGTTGAACTCTAGCTCACTTGCCCCATTAACCGTCACGTTTTAAAGGGTAGTTTATTTACTTATTTCATGTAGTTCAATGCTCCCTGTAATATCAATATATATAGAAATAGAGATATATAGGCCACGTCGTTCCATATATATTTGAATAAACGTGACGTAAAATAGGAATAATATCAACATATTGATATATATATATATATATATATATATATATATATATATATATATATATATATATATATATATATATATATATATATATATTAATGTGTTTATTGATTTATATCTGTATGTGTTTTATTTATTCATTCAGACAAAATATTTCACAGCATAAATTTATTTGTACATTGATTATATATATATATATATATATATATATATATATATATATATATACTAGCGTACCCGTCCCCGCGCGTTGCCGCGGGACTAGAAGAAAGTCCGACGAAATATTTAAGGGCTTCATCAGTGCGTTACCAATCCTATATTCTTAGACTCGTGACCTTGTTTTTCAAAAAGTGAGTTATTTAAATATATATATATATATATATATATATATATATATATATATATATATATATATATATATATATATATATATATATATATATATATATATATATATATATATATATATATATATATATATCGGGACACGGGTGGTTTTCCTACACTACCGCATGATAACCTTCAGTGTACGTTAATCACTCATCAAAATAATGAGTAGAACACACTCCGGTAACCGCCCATGTGTCTGGGACGTAGAGGGGCGCTGTCAGGAGCCCCCCCCCCCTTTCCCCGATTACACTATCGCATAGGCGCCGCGTACGGCCCCTGGCTCCCTATAGTTTTATGGCACTCGGATTAATGTATCGAACCGCAATCATTTTTTATTTTTTATATACCTTATATAGAGAAAAAATTGCACCCGAATTTAAAAATGATTTTTTTTCAGAACCCTTCCCCAGAGTGTTGTTATCAACTCCCAAAAGTCTCATGGCTATCGGATGAACGGTGTCAAACCAGAATCGACTTTTATTTTTATATACCGTACATTAAGAAAAATCGCACCCTCCCGTGGGGCCACCCTTGCAAAATTTAAAAATGTTTTTAGCGCAGAAGCCTCCCCAGAAATATTCTGAACACCTTCCCAAAGATTCATGGCAATTTTGTGAACGGTGTCACCGCAATTCACTTTTATTATTTTTATATACCGTATAGAAAAAACGCACCCTCCCGTGGCGCCACCCTTGCGAAATTAAAAAATGATTTTTTTTTACAGAACCCTTCCCTGAATTGTTCTTATCAACTCCCCAAAGTTTGATGGCGGTCAGATAAATGGTGTCAAACCAAAGTCGACCTTTATTTTTATATACCGTATATTGAGAAAAATCCCACCATTCCGTGGCGCCGCCCTTGCGAAATTAAAAAAAAAAAAAGATTTTTTTACAGAACCCATCCCTGAAGTGTCCCAATCAACTCCCCCAAAGTCTCATGGCTATCGGATAACAATGTCATATCAAAATTGACTTTTATTTTTATATACACTATATAGAGAGAAAAATCGCACCCTCCCGTGGCGCCGCCCTTGCCAAATTAAAAATGATTTTTCACAGAACCCTTCCCTAGAGTTTTATAATGAACTCCCCAAAGTTTCATGCCTATCGGATGGACGGTGTCACTGCAATTCACTTTTTTTATATACCGTATATAGAGAAAAATTGGACCCTCCCGTGGCGCCGCCCTTGCGAAATTTAAAATTATATTTTTGATAGAACCCTTCCTTGGAGTAGTATAATAAACTACCCAAAGTCTCATGGCTATCGGATAAATGATGCCAAACCAAAAAAGTTTATTTTTTATTTTTATATACCGTATATAGAAAAAAACAAATCGCGCCCTTTCGGGGCGCCACCCCTGCGAATTTTTAATATTTATTTTTTCACAGAAGCCTCCCCACAATATTCTCAACAACTTCCCAAAGTTTCACGGCGATGTGATAAGAGGTGTAGTAATGCATAAAAGACAAACAGATAGACAGACAGACAGACAGACAGACAGACATACATTGCTTTATATATATACTAGCGTACCCGCCCCCGCGCGTTGCCGCGGGAATAGAAGAAAGTCCGACGAAATATATAAAAAAGGTTTCATCCATGTTCTTAGACGCATTACCTTGTTTTCTAAAAGTGAGTTATTTAAATGTAAACAATGCCTGCGCTTGGATCATAAATATCGTGACACGGGTTTACCCACACTACCGTATGAAAACTGAGTGTACGTTAATTAGTCACCGAAACAATGAGGTAGAACACACTTCGGTGACCGCCCATGTGTCAGGACGTAGAGGGTCGCTCTAAAGAGCCCCCTCCCCAGTTTACACTACCGCATAGGCGCCGCGTCATTCTCTAAAGTGACACACATGAACAAGATTTTTTTTAACATGTAAAAAAAAAATATATGATGTGATTTAAACATCAGTATGACTGATGGTATATGTTACTAATGGTCTATTATTAGATTCTCGATCTCAATTTCTGATTTGATTGTCTAAAAATAGATGCTAATTGAATCATTCGCAAAGTGACGAAACTGTTTGGATTATTTTACGGATAAAAAGAAACATCCCAGTTAACCCATAATTATTATCCCAAGGTCTCAATTTTTTATAATTTTTCGATATGGTTTAGCTTTTGGGCACCGAATGAAGAAATGACTATAGGTTTTTTTAAAATCAATACTTTTTTAAATATCGATTTAAATATATATATTTAAATATATATATTTAAATATATATATATATATATATATATATATATATATATATATATATATATATATATATATATATATATATATTCAGGGAGAAAGAAAGTGATAGAGAGAGGTGTAAATAAAATAAGCATAATCTTAATATAATCTAAATTTTAAAAAAAAACTGTTTAGACTTTATTATGCCTGATCTTTCGTTTGATATATAGTGGGGACGCATCTATTTTACTAAAATTTAACAGTTGATTACTTACTTACCGATATTGGAATTCTTCAAAATTGAAAAGAATTTACTAAAAAGATTGAACAGTGTCAACACACTGAAAGTTGTAAGAGGACTCCATTGAGGAAATGATGCACGAAATAGAAATTTAGTTACCTGTCTTTCAGGATGAAATATATCTCTTGAGACATCTAAAGTTTAACAAAAGCTTTAAATATATCCTCGAAAACGATAATTTCTTAGAAAACAAAGTTGCATTTAGATGTCAGTCAGTCGGTTGGTCAGTAAGTTCATCAGCCTGCTAGTATTTTAGTTTCTTAGCACAGCAGATTAATAGTCTAGGTTCTTGTTTAATGACATTCTGTAATTAAGTTGGTCGGTTAGTCGGTGGGTCGGTGGGTCGGTCGATCGGACGGTCGGTTGGTTAGTTATATCTTTAAGTATGTATTAATTCCTGTTTTGAGAAATGCGTATTAGTCAATGTTCTTTTGAATGTGTATATAAGACATAATATGTATATCAGGGGCGGAACTACAATGCAACCAGACCCCGCAATACCAGGAGGTTAAGACCGTTAAGGGGCACACAACCAACCATAATCATTTTTTTTTATAGTTAAAATATATTCTTGCATTTTTTACTTGATGGTTGTTTTGTTAAAGATGCTCTTGGATTATCTTTATTCTAAAGACACCATCCCGAGTCCTCTTTCTCCAAAAACCAAACACACGCTGTGGTCAGCAATTTAAAAAAAAAATTAAATCAAAGTCCATCACGTGAGAGGCTGCTAGGTATTAAGACGAATTTTGCTTCTCTATAACATTCATTAGGGGCCCACAATCCATTGTGATTTTATAATGTAAAAAGGTCGTTTGTTGTATTGGTAGAAACACTATTCTGTACTATTTTCTTTTTTTATGTACGTTTACTTCTTTTTCTTTTGCAAGCAAATACGATAGTTAACGTGTATAATTTGAATTCCTTCCCTTGAGACCATCCCAACTTCGGTAACATTTGGTAAGTTTTTTGAGTACTCATAAAGCTAACATTTGTATAAAATGTGTAGTTGAGCGCCCAGATATCTCCAGTGGCTATCTAAGCACCTGGGGTCCGCTTATTGGGTGTAATGCGCAGGGGGATAGGTGTACTACTTGAATCATCAGTCTGGCTGCATTAGGGACCTCCGCCGGTTACCGTGTCCCAAGAGTCCCGTGACGCCTCTGACACCAAGGCCGTCTTCGAAGGGTGTTCATTTCACCATCAGCGTAAACCAGGGCGTGCTGAGGTAGTGTGTACAAGCTAGCGCCCCAACAACAAGCCAAGATAGTGGTTTTGGAAAAAAAAGAAAACAGATCTATTACAGTAGTGATCTTCTACAGTAGCTAAGACTGGCTAAGTTGTAGTGTGAAAGAAAGGCAAAGGTTCAAACCATATATTTATATATATATATATAAATATATATATATATATATATATATATATATATATATATATATATATATATATATATATATATATATATATATATATATATACACATATATATTGTGGCACAACATTTTTGTTTGCAGAATGGCCCTTATTTTTTTTAGTTCCGCCTCTGATGTTTTTGTCTCTTTGTTGTCGTAACAAGGAAGCGCAAATACGTAAGCTAACATAATAAAAGACACCATAGAAGCGCACTTCCTTTGTTCGGATTTTCTTAGAAAACGTTCTTTTGCGATGCCTCAGTGATCTCGTGTGTTAGGCTTGTAGCTGTGCAACTGGTGTGTTGGAATGTCAAAATGTGTGTAAGGCTGGTGTAAGGAGAGGCATTCGGGGTGGTTTTGATCATACGTGTATATATAAAAAAAAAAAAAAAAAAAAAAAAAAAAAATATATATATATATATATATATATATATATATATATATATATATATATATATATATATATATATATATATATATATATATATATAATGTGTATACCTTCATGTATACTATATTACATTCAAGTCAGGGGATCGTATCTTGCTATCGTCTTATGTAGCCTGGCACGTTTTGTGAAATCAAACACAACAATTAAAATTGAAGATATACTACAGCGGGTTATTTACAAATCAATCTCAGACTCCTACTATGATTACTTTCAACACATGACTCTCTGCTAACACTATCTAACTGCAACAAACAATAGACTTTTCCCTACACGCTCCCATGACCAACTTTAATACTATCTACATTTTAACTATCTACATACTCCACATGTCAACTGCGTCAGACCTAACACGTCTGCTAATAAAAGACTTCTACTCACCAACCCTTCTCTAGCGCTACCTATCTCCAACTGCTGACACATGCTTCAGTGGTCATCTGACCGTCTCACGTGACCGGTCATCTCATACAGTTCTATTTGTCTACCTGACTAAGCTATGCTATGTTTATTCTTTCTTCTGCTTGACCTCTAATCTATTTTTAATGTACAACTTGCGTCGTTACAGCTGGTAGTATTTGCTTATACCAGAGGCGTAGCGATGGGGGGGGGGGGGCAGGGGGGGACACATGTCCACGGGCGCCGACCTCAGGTGACGCCAAATGGGTTGGAAAAAGAAATCGAAAGTTTGACGGGGGTGCAAATCGAAAGATTGTCCCCGGGAGCTGGGAAGGGTCGCTACGCCTCTTTCTTATACCAACACAAAATCTAAGATAGTTTTTTTATTATAAATATTTTATTTTATTATAAATACTAAAGCCAATATATTGGACGCCTTGCTCTTATGGTAGGGCATAAGTCAGCCAACCCGAAAGTCTCGAGTTGTGAAACTAACTAAAAAGGGTAGCTGACACATTCAGGAAAAATAAAGACAAAATGCTGACGAAACTATCGCTTTGTATACAAATGTCATTAAAACAGTTAAACACTACTTTACCTGCTTCATGGACTGTCTGGTTAAAAAAAATACTTTACTCTCTAAGTTCCTATAGTTCTACAAAGTTTTCTGTAAAATCGAATAGCAAAATCTAAAACCAAATGGTAAACAAGATATTCTGTTAATAATCAACAACCTATGCCCTTTGTGGCATGTTGAGTGTGACAGTACTGCACAGTCAAGATGATAGTAACATTAAAAGCTACTAATTTATAAAACGTTTTGAGACGGGGATCGATGCGTGTGAAGGTATGTGTGTTGCTACGTGCAGATGATGTGTTAAGTTTAGAGTGTAGGTAACTTGTTAACTTTAGCGTGTAGGTAATGTGTTAAGTTTAGCGTGTATGCGATGTGTTAAGTTTAGCGTGTAGGTGATGTGTTTAGTTCATCGTGTAGGTAATGTGTTAAGAATAGGGTGTACATGTTTAGATAAAAATGAGTTTAGATGATGTTTTAACAAGAACATGTATGTGGTGTGTTAAGTTTAGAGTGTAGGTGGTGTGTTAAGTTTAGAGTGTAGGCGGTGGGGTGTGTTATGAAAAGCGTGTACGTGATCTGTTAAAGGTAGCGTGCAGGTGATGAATTATAAAATCGTGTACTTGATATTTTAAGTGTAGCGTGTAGGTGATGATTTAAATAGCGTGCAGGTGATGATTTTTATTGCGTGTAGAATATGTGTTAAAAGTAGCGTGTAGTCATTTATAAAGATTCGTGTTAAACGCCCCAGTGATTTCGTGTGTTAGGCTGGCAGCTGTGCAACATGTGTGTTGGAATGTCAAAATGTTCTGTCTATTAGCCAAGCAACTGTGTAAAGCTGGTATAACGAAAGGCTTTCGGGGTGGTTTTGATTATATAGTTAGAGTGTAGCTGATTGGATACCGGTACCGTGAGAGTGATGTGTTAAAATAGAGTGTAGGTAATGTGCTAAGAGTAGCCTGTAAGTGGTCTTTTAAAACACACAAAATAATGTGCTAACTTAAGTGTGGGAGTGTAGTAAATTTTAAAATTTGAAGATATAACTAAATCACAACTACTGTAACACTTCAGCTATTCAAACTGATTATATTTCTGAATTTTGTAAAAAGGTAACCTTCATACATGTTTTGTCTTTTAAGTATACACATAAATGTATCTGCATTAAATTGATTTTAAAAAGTGAAAAAGTTTCCTTTTCAAACCTGACGGTCTATAAGGCAAGTGAAGTAGAGTTCACTTGTTTCTGTGACCTCGGCAAATGAAGAGATAGTGTGGTCAGCACTATGCCCAGCCGCATTTACTTTCCCTTAAGTGAGTTAGGGGTACCCATCAGAGTTGATAGCGTTTTATAATATTTTAGTTTTAAATTTAGTTAATATATTACCAATTATTCAGGCCGAAAAATAAATAACAATAATATTTTTGTTTAATGGATAGCTTTTAACAATGTGTATATTGCAAACCATATAAGACATTTTCAAAATGTATTACAAAGTAATATTTATTAGATACTTATATAATTAACCTTTAATATAACCCAAATGTGGAGATATCTGCGAGAGACAAAATAATAAGTAATGAAAGCGAATATTTTGTAGTTGTAATCTTCTGATTTAAAACTGCAAGTATCAATTTTCAATTTTAAACTGAAATCAATATTAACATTTAATTCAGTTCACAAATAAAGCAGAGACATAAATACAGTATAACTTATGATGATCACAATATTGACATGCTATTAAATAAGGAAAATTGAGTTACAGATAAAAAAAATCTACTTATGTAGTTGTTGTGATATCCATAAATACAACCAGTGGATGACGAGTTTTTGCGAGTTTATACATGAGTTTTAGAAAATGAAATGTATTGTCAGTTTATAAAATGCGCTCAACCTACGCTGCAATAGCGTGATCGTGTGGTAGACCATACACCTCACACAGATGTATGATCGTGTGGTAGACCATACACCTCACACAGATGTATGATCGTGTGGTAGACCATACACCTCACACAGATGTATACTGCCATTTTCACGCTCTTGAGTGAGGGAACGATAATGTTCCTGCACAATTCTTATCTGTATCTGCCTTAAGTAAAATACATTTTAATTTGCTGTAGCATCTTTTCCCCTCATATGCCAATATGAAAATATTATTGAACTCAAATATTAATGAGTTTACAATGCGTCCTACGCCGAGGTGTAATTAAACGGAACAAAATAAAATCGAGTATTACAACAAAGATTTATCTTTGCCTTCTTTTCTTCACGGAGCCAAAGGATGTAAAATAAAGTGATTCACGATATTTGCAAAAATAATTTATATACATAGTAATAGAGTATACAATTTTGTAAATTAAAAACGAAATGAACCCAGCAATGTAGTTTATTTGTAAAGAAATAAATCATATTCACCCAATTTGAAAGAAAATGAAAATACATTCAATAAGAGAATATATTCTGGTAAATTACAAAACAGAACACAGCACTGTAATGTATTTGTAAATAAATAAATAAAAATATCCCCTATTATTGCAAAACATTGTTGTTGTCTTATTGACTTCACGGAGCGAAAGAAAAAATAAATAAGGTGATTCACGCAATTTGCAAAATTAATTAAAATACATATAAATAATACTATACATTGTGGTAAATTTAAAAAAACAGCACACATTATTGTAATTTATTTGTAAAGAAATAAATCAATATATGGAGGATTATGGCAAATCATTTCTTGGCCTTATTTTCTACACGAGCCAAAAGAAAAATTAAAATGCCGATTCACCAATGTGCAAAAAAGAATTAAAATACATAAACAAAAGTTTACATTCATGTAAATTTAAAAAAAAAACAGAACACATCACTGTAATTTATTTAGTTTTCCTTACTTTCTAAATGGAAACTCATTTCTTTTAAATAAATGCAATTTATTTTAATATAACATTGAACAATTTTTTAGATTATATCACTATCTGAACCGTTTAATATCAAGCCATATCAGATACAAATTCAAAGGTATTACTGTTACATTCTTTCAACGTCACTTACATCTGAAAGCATAAAGAAATAACGTTCAGCTAATTTTATGATGAAGTAAATAATTATTAGCATTCTAGTAGTTTGTTTTCATTGATACTTTACATTAATTGCAATTTACGTTCTTAGCATATCTCTATATCTGTGCTATTTCTTATTTTAATTTTTACCGCGTATTTAACTACATACGTAACAAAAGTTGAGGTTGTTGGGTAAATTAACTTATAGTATATTTATTTTATTTTATTTTTATAAAACATAATTGTTATGAATTCATGATTTGATGTCGTTGATGACTGCAGTGAGAGGTTAAAGAGTTGTGTGGTGATTCAGACACATCAACAGTGGATTACTTAATTGTTACAGAAAACACCAACACAATCATAACTCAGCAACTTTAATGTAATTGATGGTGAAACTAAACACTTCATCATAGTCCTAGTATGGTCTAAAGAAGAGGAAAAACGGGTTCATCAATAGCGGCCGGCGTTAGGGACCAGCCCTACCACACTTGACAAAACAAAACACGTCTACATCCTTACGAGGCTAATGTTCAACTAACCTAATTCAATCTCCCGCCCCCAGCTTCACCCTAATGTAACCCAACCTCTGCCTGACCCCAGCAGTCTCACGAGGGGCGGGGTGTCTAACCTGTGTATGCATTAACTCTTTACGACTGGTACAACTACAAGCTATTCAGACTTGTATCTAGTGAGGGGGAAGTACAGTCAAACACACTAAGGACTATTTCTAATACAACTATTATGATCTATCTAACCTATACACAACATAACAGCATGCACAAACATATAATTAACTTTAAAACTATATTTTACCCAAGTTCCTTACCCTATGCTAATCCCATTTTTAACATTTCCCTTCTCGTTTGACAAGCTGACAAAGCCAGCGAGGCTCACACTCTACATACATTTTGATTCATCAACAACTAATACAATAAAATAGTGGAAAATAGCATATGTAGAAAAAATACACTTCACAACGTCCCAGGACGATCAGGTGTTTCCACAAGAGAGTGACAGTGTACAGTGTTGTAGTATAAACAATGAAGATCAAACAATTAATAATAAATGGTACTAAGTAATATTAATATTATCCCTATGCAGTATTATATAGGCCTTATCTAGTATTAATCTCTAAGGTATTGTTTCATTGCATTTTTTAATATAGTAACTCATTTCCGTAGTATATCTATCCTTAACTGTACGACAATATGTATCTAACGACACATATTATTATTGGTTATACACCCGTATAATTTCAGCATGATAGGGTTACGTAGTCTTCAATAGATAATAAGCATCAACTTATATCTACTATATATACTTCTCACAATGGTAAAACTAAGTAATATAGCCATAATTATAATTAGTTTCTCTACAAAATACAAAAACTCATTGAGATTCCAAAAACAAAAGAAACAAAAAAAAAACCTAATAGAAAAGGTATACTCTGCAACACATCATCGAGATACCATCATAAAAAACCATCATCGTCCTATCAAGCGGTAATATCAACCGGCATAAGCTTATCTCCAATTGAACTACCAGATTAACAAAACACAAAAATTCTACAAAAAAAAAATAACTTTAAGCTACAGTGTTCATTTATCTCACAATTAAGAACATAAATCCTCTGCATACAATTATCTGAAAGTAGAACTAGTTTCTGTAGTATTGGTATTATTAAAGTTTCACAATTCTTGTCTGTGGAATCTAAAAAGTGAAATTTTGTGATTTTTTAAGCAGGTCATTGAAGGTGGGCCTAAATAAATGTAAAAGTTATGATTATCTTGTAAAATGCCCTTACTTTATGATTCTTACTTAGGTAAGCTAACTTCTAACAAATGCAGTTAATAATCCCAACTATAGAAGAAATACTTAACCGACATTTAAACTTGGGCATCTGACATACAGAAGAGTAATAACGCTTGATATTATAACTAGAACATATTAGAGCTTATTATTTATGAATCTAAATTCGTCGGCTTGGATATCTGGACATTCGGTGGGATGACATCGACACTTCATTTTAACATCATGGGTGTAAGAGTACTTCATATCATCAGGGGTGTAGGGATACTTTACATCATCAAGGATTGAGGGATACTTCACATTATCCGGGATGTAGGGATAGTTAATATTATAACAGTTCAGATATACTTTAAACAACGACGATTTAGTCACTCGAACTTGTCACTGTAGACTTACTTCAATGCTGAACATGGTTAGTAAATTCTTCTATTCTGATACGTCATCACTGGCAGTGGAGTTATGTAGTCAAAAGAAGTGAAAGTCCTAATTTATGTACAAAATGTATCTCAGAAATATCTGCACAAAACTTGAAAATAAGCTAATAGTTACTTTTCTGTCTTACGGATTTTGAATACAACAGTTCCAACATATGTAGATCTACGTAAAACTTGACAACAACGAGTTTGACGATATACAGAGACAACTTGTAACAGGGTCGTGATGTTATAATATTGCTATAAAATAACAGATCTGCATCCTTTGAAAATCATATATGTTACAAAATTCACAATACATTTTGAGAAAGTTCTTTTTCGCTGTTCTGACGTATTTTATAACAAGAGTTATGTTCGCTGCTATATCCGATTATGTAATAACTGGTCGCTTTTTAAGTATCGCGAAGTTTTAATTTCACCATCCATAAAACTAAAGTTGCTGAGTTGAGATTGTGTTGGTGTCTCCTTTAACAATTGAGAAATATACTGCTGATGTATCTAAAACACCACAAAACTGTTTAACCTCTCACTGCAGTCATCAACGACATCAAATCATGTACCAACTATACTGATGACTACATAACGATAATGCTATAAAGTTTCTAAATATGCCACCAAAAATTAAAAAACCCCACCCACACCAATAAACACCAACAATTCAACAATTCACAACAATTAAATCAAACTATTTCCTAAAAGAATTGTGTTTACTTTCTCGTATACGAAGTATAGAGAAAGTATTGTAATCGTGCTAAAAAATCGAGATTTTTTAAAATCTCGACGTTTTACACCTCCCAGAGTCGGAAAAACATAGTTTTGCAATCTTGTCCGTATGTCTGTGTGTGTGTCTGTGTGTCTGTGAACACGATAACTTGAGTAAGCTACCGTTACAACTAGGTTCGTGACATTTCATAAATAAGTATTAAATCAAATTAGTTGATCTTTATCAACTTTTCAGCGATTTCCGATAACCGGAGTGGAACTTTTAGTACTTTCAACTTTTGAAAAGCCTATAACTTGAGTAATTTTTCAGACAGATACATGAAATTTTACATTTAAGTAAAAAAATCTAATTCTCTGCCTTCTTTCAATTTTTGGGTAATTTACGTTGACCGAAAGATGCAATTTACGCTATTTCTTATTTCTCAAAAAGGCACGTGAATTTATTAAGTACTAATATAATTCCGCACTACTATGCACATTTTGATTGGCGTTTGCTAGGTACGCAATTCTTGTTTCTACGAGATTATATTCTATTTTATAAAGTTTAAGTAATTGAAAATGGATTAAAAATCATGTCTACATCCCATGCTGCCATTTCCCGTAGTGTAATAGAAGAATATTCAAGAAAGTTTAGGGGAGATCACTCCCCTTTTTATTTCGATAACATTTTTCCTTTTCGACTTTTATTTTTACTTTATTTTCTAGCAGAAGTTGTGACATTTTTCCGTTCACCAAAAAGTTGCCTGGGGTGGGGATACCATGTTACATATAGTAATAAAAGGATGACTGCAGGCCATAGAATCCAAAATATTTGGGTTAAATAGCTAAAAGGTGTCAGTACCAAATAAAAAAATATAAATTTATATGAGCATATTGTCCCTTTTATCGAAAACATGTGTATCTTGTATCCTTAAAATTAGAGACATCAAACGCGAAAAAAAAAATATCACCCAATCAACTACCTGTTATAAATGGGTCCTCCCTCAATAAACTTCTTGCTGATGGTCTTTTTTCTGCCTCAGTTTCAAAAGTCTTTGCTAAAAACTCTTTCAAGCCTTGTGACGCTGATTCGGGTAGTTCATACTTTGGTTTCTGCATGGTTGCACGTTTAAATAGCACTCTAGCTGACGTTGTTACTGAGTTTGGTGGAGATCCAGTGATCATCTCTACAACAGTACAGCCCACACTCCTATGTTATAAAATGTACTGTTATCACATAATATGTACTTAGTTTGGAAACTAAATCCACGCATATGCCTGACTTTGTTTCAGACATATTAAAACTAAGTGCGTCGTTCAGATTTCAAGTAAGAAACATAATAAAATCGTATTTTTAAACGCTAACACTCTTTAATCAAATAATAAACTCTTACCAAATGTCTAAACTCGATAAGTTCTTAAAAATTCTACCCTCAGGGCAGTTAATCATTTCTGGAGCCATATATCGAGTTGTGCCCCTTTCTGCCTTAATACCTTCATCTTCATTGAGAATAGATGAGAGACCAAAGTCTGTTAATTTAATACGTGAGTCGTCCACCATCAATATATTATTACCTGTTGGAATAATTTTTAAAATCAATAACTAATTTAATGCTTTGTTACCTTAATTATTATGAGCATCTTTAAAGAAAAAAAATGATTCATAAGAATGTAATTGTATTTATCAAAAGTAAATTAAGGATTAAAAATTAATCTTTACCTTTGATATCCAAATGTAGAATATTTTGTTCATGCAGATATTCGACACCTTCAAGAATTTGTTTAGCTATTTGCCTAGTGTGAGCTTCATCAAGTCTTTGCCGTTTTTTAATAAACGTAGACAAGGTTCCCTAGTTAATTAGGATTAAATAGCATAGTTAAAACCAGAATAAGAAAGTGCGACTCCTAATCGCTATAAGAAATTAACACATCAGACAAATGTATTACATTTTTTAAACACCGTAATAAGTTGAGCATATTTGTATCATAAAAAATCAACTTTGTTTTATTGACATCTCTATAGTTTTAATTTAATAGCTAGTACTTCTTCGATCGAAATGATGTACCATTAAAGAACTGCAAAGTGGGTCCAACGAGCTTAGAAAGTAAATGTATGACTTCTGAATACATACATATACCAAAGTACGTACATTTACTTAAAATCAGATAATCATTGTCCTAATCTATTATTTCTTTAATTTTTATTAATAGTTTTGTCTGGTAACTTGATGAAACGTAATCAAAATAACTGCTGTTAATATAACAAAATAATAAAGATCCATTACGTATAATTTAATTCAGTGCATTTAAAGAATTTTGTTCGCTCTTCGTATAATAGTTATAATTGAAGATCTTAGTGCTAAAAGTACTTAAGTCACAAAAACAACATTTTGAGAAAAATGAGTTTAAAGATTAAAATTTACTATGAAACATTATGTTTGTATATTATTTGTTTGTTTGGAAGAGCAAATTAAATAAATTCTTCAGTATCACTTTTTGTTTATAAGATAAAGTTAAACTAGAGGAATAACGATCAATGCTTGGTTTGATTTTCACAAAAAAATGTTACTTAAGTACTTTTAGCACTGGGCTCTTCAATTTACCTTCTTCATGTACTCTAGAAATAAAAGCATTTCATTTTCATTCTTCGAATACCCATGGAATTGAACTATTCTTTCATGAGTAAGCTTTATCAATATGGACGCTTCAGTCTGAAAGCTTTCCTGATAAATTAAAAAATACATAAACAAAACTTTTACAATAAGCACTTAAATGCTTGTAAAACTTTAAAAGTAAAACTAGTTTGCTTTGCTTAAGAAAAAAATTGGCGGCAAATGATTAGTAACTTTATTTTATCATAACAATGTATCGAATAGTTGCTCAATATAAGTTAAGTGTTAGTTTTAAAAAGACGTGTTAAATTGTCATGTTTAAAGTAATAGGACATTTGCATTTGATAATGTTTTTTAACCACCATATTGGTATATTTGGATATTTTATGTTTTACAATAAAAACTGATTATTATTATATATTAAAATAAAGTTGCCTAAATATAAAGGAGAATCACAATTGAACGAAATTCAAATTTTAATGTACCAACAACTTTTTTTTAATGAATGGAAAATCCAGTGTTTTCTTTGCAACAAACTTTTCATCGCATGGATTTTCTGTATCGATGACAAGATGGACGCTGCAGAAACCACCTCGTGCTAGGAAATCATCGCTAATCTCGTACGACTTGGGAAACTCGTCAGAATAACATTTTTCTGTAGTTGAAAAAAGGTTTTAATAAACCACACATACAAATGTGATTGAATCTACAACATATTTAAAAATAATTACTATCTAAAATATTAGATTCAATGTCGTTTAATTAAACAAAAGGAATATTTATTGAAATTCATTTAGCATTTTGTTGCACATGATGTGCAACCTATATGCTAAATGAGTTGAGTTGCAAGATTCTATAAGCGATTTATTCTTTATTTTTATGAATGATTTTTAGTACGTGATAACAAAAGTAACTGACTTCAACATTGTGAAATTACTAATATGGATACTTTACATAGCTTACTACAAAATGATAGTTTTAAACTCAAGATTTCGCTTTGAACTTACAAAAATATAAGTACGCTTTACCTAATATAGACGGAAAATATCCTGTTGTTTGGTAAATTCTCCACAAAATTGACCTTGCAACATCAGCAATATTCTTATCATTGGTTTTTAAAAATTTTACTAATTTAGTATAAAAGATTTCGTCATTTTTAATTTCATGCCTTGCTTCAATGTGTTTACTTAGCTTTTTCAAACATTCCGCAGTAAAAAATTGTTCTTTGTGTTTGCTTGATGATAGTATTTCTTTTAGCTTAGGAAGAAGAGGAATGATCTGTTGATGAATTAAAAGTCGAATTATTAAAAACAAATTGTCCAGTTGACCTTGTTTAAAATGTTTAATTATTTGACACAAGGTTTGGCATTGAAAATTGATAAATTAATAAATAAATTATGTTTAGGTAATCAGCTCTTAAATTTGAAAAATACAAATGTCAGAATTAAAAAAAAAGCATACAACCTCCTTAATTGTATCATCATCGTCATCCGCTAAATATTCCACAAGACATTGAATAAGTTCAGATAGTTGAAATCCAAACAGCTTCACCTTATTCCCTTTAACACTTTCCACTATGATATCTATTATAATTCGTTTTATAATATCTGCAATTCAAAACTTTTGTTTTAAATTAATGTAAGAAAAAGTATTAAATATTTTACTTCATTTTATAAATGCACACACACACACACACACAGTTACACGTTAAAATAATTAGGTGCATATATTAATTAATAGCAAATGCATAATTTGAAATGTATTTAGTAATTTTTTAATGGTAAAAGGAAGTACCATAAATCTCTGTTTCTCTATTTGAAATTCCTGCAATTTGTAAAAGCAAAATCTGTGAAGGAATGGCGATTTCCTGATCGAGAGCTGTCATATTTGACACTACCTGTTCATATACATTAAAACAAACTATTATAAGCATATGTAGCACCCATAACAATATGCGCAATTATATACTCATTTATATATATATATATATATATATATATATATATATATATATATATATATATATACCTATAACTGGTCCTAGGACCTTTGACCATAGGTGCTTTGACCATAGGGGGTTTGACCACAGCGGAGCCTTGACCATAGGGGCTTTGACCATAGGGGGTTTGACCATAGGGGGTTTGAACACAGCGGAGCCTTCACCATAGGGGGTTTGATCATAGGGGGTTTGACCATTGGGGGTTTGACCACAGGTGTTTTCTCAGCAGAGGGTCTTTGATCACAGGTGGACTATCAACTGGTGTTTGACCACAAGCGCTGTGTCTGGCTTTGATCATAGTTGTGATACAATTAACACGATTTTATACAAGTTTCCTGAGAGTACGTTAATAGAAATTAACATGTATTTTAAAAAAGCCAAGAACTATATTTTAGTCTCCACATAAAGACTGGTGCTGGGCCTTATAGATTTATTTTAAATATAAATGAAACACAAATAATGCGACATATAACAAGTTTCACAAATAAATAATGTAGATGTACTTGAAAACACATAGCATATATAAAGGATAAAAATGATACAAAACTTGCCAACAATATAGTCAAAGATGTAATACATAAAATGGTTAACGAAATGACAGATGTGCTATAGCACGCAAATATGTCAGTACATCTGTTTGACCATATGTCTAGACAGCACGTTGTACTTTTTCGTGCAGCATCTTGTATCGCTTCTCAGCTGGGTAGCTTGCCCCTGCGACATCTTGCAAGAAAGTTGTCTTTTGCCGTGTGCAGTCCATCTGTAGGCCTTCAAGGAAACGCCACATTGTTGGGTGACTACATTGGAGGAGAGACTGTAGACTGTTCAAAGCACCGCTATGGTCAAAGGCCCGCTGTGGTCAAACCCCCTATGGTCAAACCCCTTATGGTCAAAGCACCTGTGGTCAAAGGTCCGCGCACCCTATAACTATCTATCTATATCTATACTTATATATCTATACCTATAAATTATATATATATATATATATATATATATATATATATATATATATATAGATATATATATAATTGTGATGGTGTTTTATTCTAGCAATTCAATTTGCATCCTAATACAATAATAATTTAAAACAGTCTACAAGTTTTTGTTTGAAATTACCTGAATTCAACAACTCATTAAAAAGTTAGAATATATATTACACCAGTTCCATTTGAATTCCACTTCGTTTAATTAATTAACAACACTAACATTTTTTGTAAACTTACTGTATTTGTATTCGGACGGGTAAAGTAATCTTTGTGACCTCTTCTGGCAATATTGAGCAAAATATATATCATACTTTTCGCAATAAAGTAAAAAACGGAACTCTGTAGATTAACATGCAACATAATATTATTTAATTTTGCAATGTATAAATTAAAAAAAAAAAAAAAAATAAATAAATAAATATATATATATATATATATATATATATATATATATATATATATATATATATATATATATATATATATAGATATATATATATATATATATACATTTTTACGGAAATGTTTTCATTATTTTGAGAACTGTAGCAGATTGAATTGTTTTGATAATTTTATCCCAGTTAATAATCTAACCTTTCTTAATTTTTCCGAGTATTCAAAAAAAACATTATTACAGTGCCCTCAGCGTCTCATTTCAACCTTTGGGTGCGAAAACTGAAATGTTTTGTTCGCAGCCGAATCGCACCCTAGTAGGGTGCCGGCGGACACGCCTGATACAATTTAATAAGCGACTGTAACGCCCTATCTTATCCATTGTCTAACGCACTGTTTTTTAATTAGCGAATGCATGTTATATTTCTTTTTTAGTTAATTGAATTTATAAACAGATTTTACCTGTCGATCTTTTAGCTGCATCAGAAACTTGGTAAAAATCTGCACTACCCCCAGCTTAGCCAATGTCTAAAACATAGTTATCAAAGCTGATGATTCTCGGTTAAACTCTGATTATTTAAAATGAAAACAAATGTGTTTTGTCTTTAGTGTTATTAAGTAAAATCGATTATTAAAAAATATTTGTTGATTGGGAAAAAATAAAACTTAAAAAAAAAAGTTTTAATTACCAGAGCGAATTTAGAACTGAAGTGACTTCCTTCCCACAACAGCAAAAGCACATCGCGAATTAGAAATAATGAAAAGCATGGTGTTGAAATTTCCAGCTCTACTTGTATGTACTTAATAGTCAATTCTGTAAAGGTTATTTTATCAAAATCATTTATAAATAATATAACATTATAAATAATTTAACATTTACTGCACTTAACTACAATATATTCGGCGTTAATCCCAAAATAGCAACTAATGACTAGTACACTATTGAACTATTGTGACTCGATTTAAAATTTGGATAACATTTAAAATTGTACAATAAATCTTTAATACTGGTGTGAAAAAAAATCAAATTCCCAACTTTTTGGCGAAAGAGTATTTTAGGTAGCGACATATACATATATACATTTCAATATTTCTACCCTACATTTAAAAAAGAAATAACAGAAAAGATGGTTCCCCTTATAAAAACCGAAAAAAAAACGTATAATACATAGCATAAAAATAAAATTATAATATACGAGCCGACCCGCGGCGTATCATACGCCGCTATTTAGTTTTATTTTCTACTTTTCAGTAATTCATAATTTGTGAATTCCTCAGTACCAATGCAGCCACTGAAAATATTTGCTTTAAAACACTAAAACCCACCTTCTCCACCCCCACCCCCCCCCCCCGCGTGAAAGCAGCCTCCTGTTAGTTACCTCCCCTAAGTTTAAAATAGTTTCAAACTAAATTATCTGCCCCTAATAGCCGTATAAGCCTAGAGAGGAAGAGAAGGGACTGCTAGGCGCGCTTACAGCTTGGTGTTTTCTAACGTCTCCAAGAAGAAAATTATAAATATAGATAATATAATATATAATATATTTATCATCAGAGACGTAGCGAGGGGGACAGGGGCGGGGGGTGCGGACCGGGTGTCAACATTTATGGGGCTGACACCAAGGCAAAAAATAGCAAAATATATACAGAAAAATGATAATTCCACTTAAATAAATAAGTAATTAGAGTGTTAAATAGAGCAAATTTGACAAATCCCGACATGGGTGGAGGGTGGGGGTGTGACATTATGATGTAATTTATATATATTTATTTATATATATTTATATATTTATATTTATATATAGTTATAGTTATATTTATGTATTATATAAACTATACCATTAATGAACAAAAGTGTTCCTGTTTTCGTTAAAAATTAGATGATTTACCTGCATAATCATTTTGCAACAGTAAATTAAAAAACTGTTTCGTCATGTCTGCATTTAATATATTGCAAATACTACTCAAGCTTTTCTGAATAATGAAAAAATGTATTGGTTCAAACGCTCCTGTTCTAGAAAATTCTATCTTTATATCCAACACATCGCTATTAAAATCTTTACAGACTTGATTCTGAAATAAATGAGAAGATTGTTTATATAATTTATATTAGATAAGTTATCATTTTTTCTAATTTTATTAATCATTGACTTACGACAAAAGTAATCACTAAGTTACACTACTTAGAACGATCTATGTTTGTTTCGAAAGTAAAATAATACAGTCTGTTTGTTTCAATTTATGAATACACATTTCTCATATATATATTTTTTAGAAAGTTTACAGTTTCAAAGTCGCAACATGTTATTGGAAATGTTTCTACTAAGATACATTGTAAGTTTAATGATTAGCCTACTACACATATAGGCCTAAATCGCCTATGTCTTTCTCTATGTGTTTGTGTGTAAGTATGTTTTACAATAACCATAAACAGCGGTATAATGAGATCACTTGTCGATTTTACATTTTGAAATATGGAGTCACGTTTAATTATATAATGTAATGTTTTAAATATGTAAAACCTGATGCTCCTGATTATTTCCTGCAATCTTCAAATAACTGTTGATGGACCTAGTTATAATAAAATGTATATGCTCTTATATATAAATAAATATATAAATAAATATATATATATATATATATATATATATATATATATATATATATATATATATATATATATATATATATAATTTCAATTCTACATTTTAAATTCACGCTATATATAAAACACATGGATAACAGACAAGTAATATGTCAATACAATTCTATTTTTATTGACACTACCGAGAATAATCTCTAAGTTATTAGTTCCCCAAAAAATATTTTAACAACTAAGCAGGGTGTTATTTAAATTAATATAGTTATATAATCCTGACTGTGGGTTTTTTTGGACTCTAAAACAGAGTGGATTTATTAGACGTGTTAGTATTTTTGGTTATTAAACACAATTTTTAACAAAGTAAAAAACAATTGAATTCCTTGTGGTAATGACGCATAAACGACGACATCCATGTAAAACAAAATGGCAGAACTATATCATGTGGTTTACAATAGCATAATTTAATTTAAAAATTTTATTGGCAACGTTTTGTAAAGAAATAACTATAATAAATGGGGTTGTCAAAACGTAGGCTTGATGAAAAAAAAACTAGAAATATAGCCTTAAACTCAAAACATTATTTTCAAGTTTCCTGGAATTGCAACTTTTATACTATTGATTCTAAAAATATCAGATTTTTAAATTAATTTTCAGCTGAAGTTTAAATTTTTTTTTGACGGTCGTTTTGCTTGCAAAATCTAAAAGCAAATATATTTTTATCCATGTCAACATTATGGTGGAAGGATTCTCGTCAACTCGGTAGTGTCCATTTTGTGACATTTGTATATTGAATAGACGTTCAACAGACTTAAGTTTAAACATATTACAAAAAAATGATAAATTAATACAAATAATAAAAAATTGTTATAAAGCTTTAAAATAAATTAAAGCTAGCTATAAAATATGGTGTAAAGTTTTGTTAGAATTATATTAAAATTATTCATATCAATTTAAATTACATTCTAAGATTTCAATGAGATAGGCCTACCCTTTTTGTTGCAATTAAATTTTACCTTTTAAAATCATGACAGAGTTTCTTTTCTCTTGCATTTAATATCGGGTCGTTTTCTATTTCAAAATCAATATCGATTTTAGTGTGGTAAAGATCTGTGTTTAAAAACAAAAAAAAAACATGTTTTTATAGTTTTTCTTCTCAAACAATACGGTAGCTTTCTTTTCTGTAAAATAATGTTTCTTAAAAAAACACCACCCACATATCTTGTTTTTAGTAAAAGCATTTCTTGACAAAATATGTAAAAGTTCTCATGAGCGACCAAAGCTTTTGATAAAAAAGCATTGTAACTAGAAAGCTGCGAGCTAAATAAAAGCGTGTAAAAAAATGAATACAGCCTTAAAAGCACTTTCATAGCAATAATTGATATTTGAAATTTAATTTTAATACTTACAACTTTTACACAAATTGCAAAGAAACGTTATCAGGCCTACCAAGCTTGACATATCCGTATGAAAATGAACAAATGCTGAAACTGTCTCTAATATTCCTACATGTCCCTCTTCAAACGCCAGAAAAATAATATTTACTAAATAAATACTAAACGTTTTTTTAATATATGTTTCATTATTAGTTTCGAATGCACTATTATGGTCACCGTTAGTCGTCTGTGTTTTGAGTTTGAATAAATGTTTTAAAAGCATCTTTACTGTTCTGACGTGTCCGTATTGAGACGCAAGCATCAATGCATTGAGCCCACTTTTTTCAACACGATCAATATCACTTCCGTGTTTTAGTAGTAATTTTGCGGTTTCACAATGTCCTTTGTGAGATGCAATCATTAATGCATCCCAGCCATCTTTTTCTACTCTTTTACAGCTACTTCCTTTACCCAGCAATAATTTTACTGTTTTATTATATCCATATTGTGATGCAAGCATTAATGCATCCCAGCCATCTTTTTCAACCCGATTACAATCACTTCCGCTTTCAAGTAATAATTCTACAGTTTTATGATGTCCATTTTGTGATGCTAGCATCAACGCGTCCAAACCATCTACGTTAACATGATCTACTCTAATGCCGCTTTCCAGATGTGATTTTATTGTATCGTTGAGACCGTTTTTAGCTGCGTTCAGCAATGCGTTCAGCATTTCGTTCATTTTTCTGTTCAAACACACACAAAAACTACGTCCGTTGTATAGCGATACTACTGTATATCAATTTGTAGCTGAAAAAAAGGCATCCGTTTTTTTTCTTAATTGCAGTAGCGCAGTATCATATACCAAAACAAATAACAACACGATAAATCACTCAAATTGTTCATAATAAATCACATATAGATATCGATCTCTTAAGAACTGAAACTGAAAATGAAAATTCCCAATGTTAATAGGCCATCATATCGCAGCCATCTTTAAACTCGTTATTAAATATCAAATATTTAGATATTCCATTAAATTATTTAGTATTCTTAATAACTTTGGTACACCTATGTGCAGAAAACAAATTTAAAAAGTTGAAAAAGAAAAAAAGGCTCATTCGACGTTCTGTAACTATTATTATCTGTTTTATTTTAAAGTAACAAGAGACCAAACTGTAATCACTTTGTCTTTTTATTGCATATCTTATAACCTGCTATATCTGTATCTGATTAATCTCAGAAATATCATAAGCAAGTAATTTATTAAATTCAACGTATTATAAAAACGGTCAAATGTACACTATTATAGGAGAAATATGATTTCATAAGATAAAAATAGAGCAGTATCATTATCGTAAAACAGTTTCTGTAACGTAATATTGGGTTTTTCCGAAACTACCTGTCCAAGGCGTTCTTTTTATTAAAAAAAAAGGCAGACCAATACGCGAGGAAACGAAATTTAGTCAAAACTCTTATCTGTCAAGTTGTTTATTTTTAATAAAATATAGAAATGTATAAATACATTTGTTAAAATGTAAAAAAAATACAAAAATGAAGTTGAAATGAGTTTACATCAAGTATATTTAAAAGAAAAAAAGAAAAACGATTATGTTAAAAGACAAATCATATGTTAATTTCACTAGTATTTGGTTCGGTAACAATTTTAGTCACACACATATCGAAGGCTAGAATTATTAAATATGGATTAAAATTAACTATACTATTGGTGCCTCTGAGGTATAAATGACCATTATAACAATATATTGTCAAGTATTTGTGAAATTAGATAAACCTTAAGGATATTATATACTAAAATGTATTTTATATATATATATATATATATATATATATATATATATATATATATATATATATATATATATATATATATATATTAGCACCTGTACATAAAAATACATTTAGAAACATGTATCGCAATGACGTGACTGTTACTTTAAATTGTATAAACAGAAAGACAATAGACTACATATGTAGAAAAATGTTGAATATCATAGTTTGTTGTGATAGATTCAGGTACTTGGATTAAAACACATTGCCTATTAGAATTACATGTCGTATATCGATTTATGATGAAAAATACACTACGAAATTGTCGGTTTATTTTTACCCGTGTGGAGGGGGGGGGGCACTTGAAACGTTCGCAAGGGAAGGGGGGGAATGGAATTATATTCGCGGGTGACGATAAAAGTTTATATTTGTTGTTTACCTTCTATTTTGTTTGGACTGCCACCCCGCCCCCCCCCCCCTTTCAAAGTGATGCCTGATAGAAACACTTGATTTAGAATGTGTGAAAACCAACTATGTTACTGAAACAAATTAAACGGTAAATTGTTTAATCTTTCACATATTTAGGCAGCATTGTCAGTTATGTATACAACTGCATCACTGAAATTATATCACGCGTTTAAAAATAGAAAGGAGCCTTTGCAACCATTCAAAAAACATGGCGATTAAACATATTATCCTCAAAGACCATAACATGAAGTTTCAAAACGTCCTAAGTGTCCTCTGTATTACGGCGTAAGCAGGAAAGTAACAGCTACTATAAAATCAACGAGTTATTTCTAAACTAATTTCCTACGAAAGATAAAAGGCATCATCTGGCCTAACACTATTTCCAATTAAAGATTACCAGGAGAAATGGAAATAAAAGCCTTTTCAGAAAGAATTGGGGAAAAAAAGATTGCGCTGGAGGGTTATGTTTTGAGAATGAGTTATGATATCACAGGAGTGGCGCTAAGCTGGACGCCTCAGGGTAGATGAAACTAGAGAAGGCAACGGAGGCACGCAAATATATCAGTACGTCCATTTGACCTTATGTCGGAACAGAAAGTTGTTCTTTTTCGTGCAGCATCCTATATCGCTTCTCAGCTTGCTACTGCAAAACCGTGCAAAATATTTTTCTTCTGCTGTGTTCAGTCCGTATTAAAAATTATTTATAGACATAATGATTCATTAGGTAGATGAAATTAAGTTCACATGTTTTTTTTACCTCTGCAAGATGCTCCAGCCGCTTTTACTTTCCTTAACGTGAGTCAGGTACCCATCAGGACAGGATGGACTCAGAAACTTTCCACTGACTTGAACCCGGATTCGAACTCGAGACTTTTGTGTTAGGAGTCTAGCGCTCTACCTCTAAGCTGCCCACAACATAAGCGATCTATAATGCACAAGTGTTTTTGATGACTTTTATTTATGTATCATGCATATTACGTCATTCCTTAAAATACAATCAATCCATGCTAAGTGAATTCTTACCACACGTGAACAAAGATCTCGTTCTGAATGTAACTTGTAAGAGATTCGAGTCTTTATTCAAACTTACTGTAAAAACTGTAGACTGTCTCCATTTAAAACACAATGACCAGATACAACGTTTAATGTACAATATTCTCCTATTATATTTAAATGAACTTCTTCTACGTTCTTAATTTTTAGTGCTGGAAGAGATCGAGCATTATCTGCCAAAGGGTTTGAACTCGAGACTTTTTCAAATTTATCAACCATGAGCTTTTTGCCGACTCGACAACGCCTACATCACAGTTAAGGATTGAGGCCATTGACTCCGATTTCAGCCTGCTTTTCTTTTTGGATTTGCAACCATAGCCTTTGTACATCCAAGAACAAACTACAAAGCAGCAGTTGTTTGATTTTGGAGTTGTCTCTCCTAGAAGAGTAGCTGTTCCCAGCTAAGCAGCCTCATCTGCCCGAGGATTCGAACTCGAGACTTTTCTCTAACACTATAGATTTTTTTTTTGCACCCTTCTTTACAAAACATGTTCTTCCACAAGAACATAGTTCACACGTTAGCTTAGCACTATGGTTAATGATTTTTAAAAATCGATGAACGAATTTAGTACTTCCACAAAAGCAGCATTGACACCCATTTATAAATAAACTAACTGAAACCGAATCAGTGCATAACAGTAGACTTTTAAGGGAAACAACTGAGCTATAACAAAACTACATACATTATCATGATTATAGTTCTTATTTACGATTCTTGTTAATTTAGTTGTGTAACGTCTTCTATAAGAAAGTGTTATTCACAAATGACATCAGGTTTTTGATGATGTTTATTGCCTTTCCCGCTCCCATCATCAAAATTTCTAGAAAAAATTAGACCCCCAAACCAGAAAATAAACAACACTCAAATTTGCTGTATTTATTTCTTAAAATGTTATGTATTTATAATCTATTTTCAAAGCTTGGTCAAAATTTAGTAAATTAATCAATTTCTACTACAATCTATAAAAACAACATTTTAAAATTGGAAACGAGAATTACAGTTCCCCTCATAACGTTACCTTTTAAAAGCTCAATGTGTCCTCAAACTTTCTGCCCCCCCCCCCCTCATTTCCTATATATAGCTCATATTTAACACACTATCAATATCACCAACTGTCAAACTTAACAGTTGTGATAACATTTCTAGTAGGATTAATCGTAGAATAAAAGGAAGAATTTGTAACAAAACAGCTCAATTTTCAAGGAAACTTTCTTACAATTTTCATCTTTATTACAGTACTAGCCGTCCCGGCCAGGCCCTGCTCTGGCTTCTGTGAAAAACCCTTCTGTTAAAGACCATCACCTGTGTGTTTAGTAATCATCATAAACCCGGCATTGCCCACCCAAACCACAACCAACCAAAACCAAAACAACAAAACGCAAACATAACGCTAACACAATTACAAATACAAACGAAAACAAAAACTTACAACAAACCAACCACAACCACAAACACCAATACGAACACAAAGAAAAAAGCAAACGAAAACAAACCAAATCCAAACACAAAACCAACCACAAACACAAACCCAAAGAAAAAAACAAACGAAAAAGCAAACGAAAACAAACCAAATACAAACGCAAAACCAACCACAAACCCAAAGAAAAAAAACACAAAAGAAAAAACAAACGAAAACAAACCAAATCCAAACGCAAAACAAACCTCAAACACAAATACAAACACAAACCCAATGAAAATAAAACACAAACGAAAACGAAAAAAGAAAGAACAAAAACGAACCAAATCAAAACGCAACCACTAACGCAAACTCAACCTAAACACAAAGAAAACACTAACGCGAATATAAACGCAAAGTGCTCACGGGGCTGAATCGCCTACTTCAACTTAATAAACGACTATAGTACCCCAACTTATTCATAGTCTTTTGCACTCACTTTAATGAACGTAGGCGCGAAACCGAACACGGGAGGCCCGGGACCCCAAAAAGCACCCTGTCTGGCGCCAGAGGACGCACCATGACGTCACCGCCTGATTGAACTTAGTAAACGCCTATAGTGCATAACTTATTTATAGTCTTTTGAACTCACGCGAACGTAGATACCATAGCGTACACCGGAAGGCCCGGGGCGCCAAATAGCACCCTGTCGGGGTGCCGGAGGACGCCCGGATTTGATTCACTTAAAGACTATAGTAACCTTTCTTATCCATAGTCTATCGCACTGTTTAAAACAAAATTATGCAGCATAGCGCTCACATGATAGCCCAGGGTGCCAAATCAAACCGTGCAGGGGCGCCGGCGGACGCGCCTGTTTCAATTTAGTGAACAAAAATGATAATACTCCAAGCTTATCCGTAAATGGAAAGAAATAAACGTATATGATTTGTAGGACCTGGCTTATTAAATGTTGTTGATTTTAAAAAAAAAATAATAATTATTGAACAGTATGTTCAGTGTATAGAATAAATAAAAGGCAGTGTTAAAAATACCTAACGACATTGCACTTAATCAATCCCCGCTAATTGTGTAATTATTTTTTTTTCTTAACACCAAAAACAAAGTAATAAAATGTTAATTCTCTCTTCTTAAGGATTTATTTTTCTTTAAAGGGAAGTAACTTTGCAGTCAATACATTTCCGACACAATTTTAGAAATTTTATAAACGTCGATACACTTTTTAAAAATTTTATGTCGTGTTCATAATTGAAAATTATTCTTCTAAGTAAATAGAATGAAAATTGTTTTTAAAGACTTTCAATGGTAATTTTTCGACTCGTAAATTTAGACTTTGAGCACGATAAAAAATCTAACACTTAAATCCGTAGAAGTGTCAACGACAAACTTTTTTTTTTGCCACACGTTACAGAACTGAGCTTTATATATTAGATAATTTAACTATGAAATCAGAAGAGTGTAATATAATCGTCCTGTAACCTAAAAGTGTTGTTCGTAAATCGATTTTTAATGTAATATACCACTTACGAACATTGGAAATTGATTTAAATTTATAAGTAAGATAAGAATAGTATTCTGTTCATATATAAGAACACAGTTAAAGTGTCCACATTTAAAGAGGTTTATTTTCTGAAGAGATTCTTACAGGTGACCCTGAATTTCGTGCTCATCTTGTAATGCACCAAAGGGTTAACGGCTGAATTAATAATTTCCACGAATACAACAGCACAGTAGCAGCAGACCGTGACGTCAAAGTACCTCCCGCGCATGCCCAAAGTGCGGACAACAGCCGTCACGGCAAGGAGTACACACTGAGGCGTCTGACACACTATAAATAGAACGGAAATCACCGTTAACATGGGGATTAATTTTCTCTCTTTTCGGTATCGTCTGCTACTGACGTCTGACACAGCTCCTGCCAGAGGTTTTCTCCAAGACGATGACGTCATAAGTGACGTCACAGTGACACATGTGCAAACTATTATGACAAGAAACGTAATATACGGCACGGCAAGATCCGTTACAATAAAAGATTTACTGAACACAGCATCGCGATTCTCACGGAAAAAAAGCCCAAGAACAGTTGAATTGGTGTTAGTAGAATTAACCCATCCAAAATAGTACACTAAACACGCAGGGGTAAAATTTAACAGAGTTATTGAATAGAAAATAACTATAGCAGAGAAGCTTATCTTCCTTGTTATGAATGTTTTAATTTGTAAAGGCATCAGCACACACAAGCACCGCTCTAACGCGATGTAAGCAGTGATGAACCCACTGACCCGTGTGAAGTAGTTATGGGGGAAAGTAGAAAACATCACTGTAAAATCTATTGGGTCGAAGATCAGGTCAGAGTTCATAGTCCATGGGTTTATCAAGACGCTAAAGAGCTGTAATGTAAGAATCGAACCGATGTTGCAAAGCGCAAAAGCCGTAAGGGAAATGTTGGTTGTCTCCCTGTAGCCCTGCTGGCTGAAGACGACGATGCTGATGATGTTGCCGGCTACACCAACGATGCTGAGGAGACTCTCTAACACGAGGCTGATGGCGAGGAAAATGTCCAGCACTGCAGGGTCGACAAGTCCAGAGTTTGTCGACATTGTTTGGTTAGCAAGATGACTTTGTAATTTCAAAAGAAACACAAATATTGTAACAATTCCACGACAAATGGTCTAAGAACACGTCTAAATGTTTCATGATCTCAGACCAAAATCTTAGACAAAATATGATGCAGGCAGATAGGACTGTCTATAATGTTCTATGTGTACGTGTTTGCCATGTGTAAATTAAAATTTAATGGAGGTTAATAATTAAATAAAAACGATTTACAAAAAGTGCACACACAAAATTTAACACATAGGTTTTATGTAATAATGCACCAAAAAGGAGAAAATAAATTATTTACTTTATATAAATAATATTACACTATTATTTCAATTACTATAAAGAAAAGCGTGGGTCACAATATTATCTACTGTATACTTTTACTAATATTTATGAAGAACCAAACGGTTTTTAGGCCATAAAAATGTATTTAAGATAACAAATCGAAAGAGAACAACATTTTTACTCTTTTCAATGCAAATTTGAAATAACATTCAGACCTAGTTCGGGTTTTCAAGAAAAGAAACTTCAACTCTTATTACCATTCCAATTTAAATGCAAAGGCGTTCGCAATCATACGAAGGGTTGTCAAATTAGTGTCTCATAATAATGAAAAATGAGAAGTTATTATATAATTAAATTCGAGGGTTTCTCATATCTCCTCGGCCCATTACTACAATCGATTTAAGTTTTTGAGCCCATTTTCTTCATGCTAAGTTGTGTGTAATAATACTGTGGCAAAGACGATGTTTAACAGTGCAATTACCTTTGGTTTCGAGCATAGTTAAAATGATAAACCTGTGAATTAAATCGACACATTGACACTTATTAAAATATTAAACAGCGTCAACCTACTTTGGCTTTTTGTTCCCTAAGAAACATAATTATTATTAGCGTATTTTTAAAAAAAAAGAAATAGTGTCATTTACGTCGAAAGTGATTTATCTTATTCAATCTTTTAAGTTTTCTAATTTGTATTCATTATTTTTTAGTCTAACCATTTTCCAGCTTCATTTTGTTTAATTTTTTTTTATTAAAAGCCTCGTTAATGTTAAAAATGATACAAATTTAAGTTTCATTAGTTTTATTATATAAAATACTAAAATAGTTTTACTTTGAGATAAATAGAATTTGAAGTAACTTTACCTTCAAATAGTCTTCCTTTAATTTAACAGTCGTTTGATAATCTGAACAATTAAGATCTGATACAGGGGTGTTTATTAAAAAGTAAACTATAATATTTGTGCACAAGTTAATGTTTTGGACAAGTAATATGAAGTTCAACTGTGGTTTATGTCTATCTCTGCATACACAGGTTGTGTTTGATTTGTTAGAGGCACACGAAAACTCGTATATATATATATATATATATATATATATATATATATATATATATATATATATATATATATATATATATATATATATATATATATATATATATATAGATATAGGTATATATAAATATATATATATATATATCTGTAACATAACATTATTTTCTAAACATATCTTCTGATTGTCTTAAACAACTCTCTTTACAGCTGTGTTGACTCTATCTCTCTGGATTCTTACTCGTTCTTTTGCCGTTTTTTTTGTTTTTTTTTCTCACTTTTTTACAAAACTGTATAACACAAAAGGTTTTATTTTATTTTATATTATTTTTTTAATACGGTGTTAAATTAAAAGCATTTTATTTTTAACTTTAAAAAAAATATATTATCATCAAAATAAATTTAACGAGCCTAATATGGTTACTAAAACTTTGTTTTAGACTAAGCATTTTAATCACAAATATAATAAAACGAGAAAAATGGCCCGTTGAGGAAGGGTACAACGGGCGCTAGGCTGATAGTGCTGTCTCTTTTCTCTAAACTAAAACCAACCCACCCCCCCCCACACACCACCCCCACCCCACCCCCCCCACCCCCACACACCACCCCCACCCCCACCCCCCACCACCCCCAACCCAACCCCTCAACCCCACACACCACCCCCACCCCCCACACCACCCCCACCCCCACCCCTCACCCACACACACCACCCCCTCCACACACCGCCCCCCCACCCCCCACCCCCCCACCCAAAAAAAACATGTCTACCGTCCCATTCAACGAAATATAATTATATACTTTTTCCAGTGTCCGCCCCCTCCCAGAAAATTCTACCCCCGCCCCCGAAAATTTCAAGTACCCCCACCCCTCTCCGGGGAGGAAAAAGTCTGAAAGAAGCACTGAAACCAACCCACCCCCCACACACCACCCCCCACCCCCCCCACACACACCACCCCCCACCCCCACCCCCCACACACACCACCCCCCCCCACCCCTCCACCACCCCCACCCCAAAAAAAACATGTCTACCGTCCCATTCAACGAAATATAATTATATACTTTTTCCAGTGTCCGCCCCCTCCCAGAAAATTCTACCCCCGCCCCCGAAAATTTCAAGTACCCCCACCCCTCTCCGGGGAGGAAAAAGTCTGAAAGAAACACTGAAACCAACCCACACACCACACACCACCCCCCCCACCCCCACACACCACCCCAACCCCCCCACACCCCCCCACACCCCCCCCCCCACACCCACCCCTCCACCCCACCCCCCCCCCCCCAAAAAAAAAACATGTCTACCGTCCCATTGCAAGAAAACCACTTTTTAGATTAGACACATTAATTAGGCGGTAATTTTATTATAGAGTATCGATGAGGAAATTTCTTTTGAGTTGTGGAGGGGGGGGGGGGGCTCAGACGTTCTTACGCGGGGGGTGGGGCTTCGCCCCTACCCGAAGAATTGTATGCAAGAAACTCTTCACGCAAACCATTTAGATTAGACAACATTTCCTTTTTTTCAATGTTTACGCGATAATCAATGACGTCATTTTACTGTGTGCACTTTCCGCCTTGAGATTATGTTCTACTCTACGCTAAATGTGTCGACGTCATATTTCGTTTTTCGAATTACTGTGCATGTTTTTATTTTGCTTGTGTTTTCTCTAGAGCGTTCTTGTCAGACAGAGCGTTCTTGACAGACAGCGAAACTATTATAATAAAATAACTATACAGAGAAAAATGTATATGTGAAATTGTGCCTAACTGAAACGGTACTTACGTCATCGGTACCTTAAAAGAATAAAAATGGGTTAAAATGCAATTTAAGGATATTTTTAAAAAATCAATTTTCAAAAAACAAAAAATCGTTACGGAATCGTTAACTTGTGCATAAACGGTTATTGCGTTAACAATAAAGTTCAGGTTAATACTACCTGCTATCACTGAAATTAAACATCAGTAAAGGATAAAAATACAATTGTGTTTAAATCTTCATTTTTGCATTTCTACCAGTACAACATATATTTGAAATTGCTAACTGAACATTGAATTTAAAAATACATCTACGACAATTCAGGAGATTATTTTCTGAAGACCTTTCTAAACGTGTCCCTGTATTTTTTGCTCATCTTGTAACACACCAAGGGGTTGACGACTGAGTTGATGTTCTCCGCGAAGACAATAGCAACGTAACAGCATGACGAACTTACGAACAACAGCCATCGCGACTAGGAGCACACTTTGCGGGGTCTTGCAAACTATAAATAGCACGGAAATTACCGTTAACATCGGGATTATTTTCTTCTCGTTCCTGTATCGTCTGCTACTCAGGTCTCACGCCGCTACCGCTATAGACTTTCTCCAAGACGTCGACGTCATAAGAGATGTCACGATGAAAGATGTGCATGCTATTATAACTAGATACGTAATATACGGCTCCGCTAAGTCGGTTATAAGGAATAATATACTAAAAACTGCTTCACGATTTTGACGGAAAGAAAGTCCAAGAATAGTTGAGTTTGTGTTTGTGGAATTCACCAATCCAATGTAACACACAATAAACGCAGGTGTAAAATTTAACAGAGTAATTGAATAGAAAATAACCATTGCTGAGAAACTTATCTTCATTGTGATAAACGTTTTAATTTGTAAAGGCATCAGCACACACAAGCACCGCTCTAACGCTATGTAAGCAGTGATGAACCCACTGACCCGTGTGAAATAATTGTGGGGGTAAGTAGAAAACAGAACAGTAAAATCAACTGGGTCAAAGTTCAGGTCAGAGTTCAAAGTCCAGTGGTTACTCAAGCCGCTGTAGGTCTGTAGTGTGAGGATAGCACCTATGTCGCTCAGCGCTAAAGCCGTGAGGGAAATGTTGGTTGTCTCCCTGTAGCCCTGCTGGCTGAAGACGACGATGCTGATGATGTTGCCGGCTACACCAACGATGCTGAGGAGACTCTCTAACACGAGGCTGATGGCGAGGAATGTGTCCAGCACGGCCGGGTCGATAAGTCCAGAGCCTTTCGACATTGTTTTGTTAGCAGGGTGACTTTGTATTTTCAAAATAAATACAATTATTGTTAACAGTTTTACGAAAAATGATCTCAGACCACAATCTCTACATGTCATATTGTCTCAGACCACTACTTAAGACAAAATATGATGGAAGCAGATAGGCCTGTCTACAAAGTTCTAAGTGAACATGTCATCGATGTAGAATATAAAATGTACCAAATGGATCGTTAGTAAGCTGACAAGTATCTGGTAAATAAAATCGATGAATATAGCAAGAAGTTGGTTCTTTTTTCAAACAATATAACAGTGTAGGGCCTATAAACTAGCTAGTAATTTAATTTTTCTCTTTCTTCCTTAACTACCATATTTTTAAAATTTTAAGATACTATTTTATTAAAGCTGACAAGTCCATAAACAACCGGAATCTCTAATCTGTTCAATGCTAATTTTCCATAACAATCAGATCCATTAACAAAAAAAGGGAAAATGCGGTATTAAATATATCAGTGTTCGCTATCATTTAATGTGGTATAGAATTTGCGTCTCATAATAATAACCTAAAGAGAGAAGTTATATAGTTATATCATTACAAAAAGGGTTTCTTACATCAAATGGATTTCTCATTCTAATCGATTTAAGCTATAGAACCTATTTCTCTCATGGTACAACGTAATCTATTGTAAAGTGACAAAGATGATGCTTAACACTCACATTAACTTGCGATAGCTAAAAAGATAAGTCTTCGACTTAAATCGACACATTGACACCTATTAAAAAGTTTTAGAGAGTTAGCCTGCTTTAGCTTTTTGTTCTCTATGAAACAAAATTAGGCTTACTTTAAAAATGATAGCATTTTTAGAAGATGATTTAGCTTATTTAATCTCATCATCTTTCTCATATTTTATACATTATTTTAAATGCCTATTTTCAGTTCTTAAAAATAAAGGATTTAGTGATTTAGAGCCTGTATTACTGTTTAAAATTGGGCAAATTCAAGTTTCTTTACTTTTAATTATTGAGAATGTGTTAGTAGTTTTACTTTCAAATGCATAGACTTACAAAAAATGTTACTTTGAAATAATAGTCTTTTAATTCCAAAAGTCATGTGATGATATTTCCGATAGATATGTACTATTAGGTTCTTCTTCCGGGGTGTTTATTAAAAAGGAAGATATAATCTTTTTGTACTATTTATTTTTTGTCTAGGACAAGAACTTATCAGACACACGCGCCCGTACATGTAAAGGACATACAAAAAAAAACAATTTCGTCGAAATTTCGTTTTTTTGCACTTCTGCAGGTACCACATATACAATAACTTACTAACAGAACAATGTATTCTTAAAAAATAGTTAACCCAATTCGGTTGACTATATTCTGAAGAGCTTTCTACACGTGTCCCTGTATTTTTTACTCATCTTGTAACACACCAACGGGTTGACGGCTGAGTTGATGTTCTCCACGAAGACAACGGCACAGTAGCAGCAGATCATGACGTCAAAGTACCCCCCGCGCTTGCCCAAGGTACGAACAACAGCCGACACCGCGAGTAGCACACATTGCGGGGTCTGACACACTATAAACAGCACGGAAATCACCGATAACATTGGGATTATTTTTCTCTCTTTCATGTATCGTCCGGTTTTGACGTCTGACGTGAATCCTGACAGAGATTTTCTCCAAGTCGATGACGACATAAGTGACGTCACAGTGACACATGTGCAAACTATTATAACAAGAAACGTAATATACGGCACGGTTAGATCTGTTACAAAAAAAGATTTACTAAAAACTGTTTCACGATTCTCACGGTATAAAAGTCCAAGTACAGTTGAATTCGTGCTTGTATAATTGACAAATCCAATGTAATATACTAAACACGCAGGGGTAAATATTAAAAGAGTAATTGAATAGAAAATAACAATTACTGCGAAACTTATCTTCCTTGTTATGAATGTTTTAATTCGTAAAGGCATCAGCACACACAAGCACCGCTCTAACGCGATGTAAGCAGTGATGAACCCACTGACCCGTGTGAAGTAGTTATGGGGGAAAGTAGAAAACATCACTGTAAAATCCACCGGGTCAAAAGTTAGGTTAGCGTTGAAAGTCCAAGGGTTGATCATGACGTTGTAGAGTTGTAATGTGAGGATGGCGCCGATGTTGCACAGCGCTAAAGCCGTGAGGGAAATGTTGGTTGTCTCCCTGTAGCCCTGCTGGCTGAAGACGACGATGCTGATGATGTTGCCGGCTACACCGACGATGCTGAGGAGACCTTGAACTACCAGGTTGAGTGCGAGAAAAAGTTCGAGCACAGCGATGTCGACAAGCCCCGAATAGATGTCTGGTAACATTCTCTGTTTACGGGAAAAATGAATAGAAAAACATTATCCTTAAAAATATACCTAAGAAATAGCTAAAACAGTGGCGGAGAGGTAGCAACTGCTTGCTTGAAAGTCTCGAATTCGAATTACGGACCCAGCTCTGACGGGTACCCAATATAAGTTAGGAAAACGTAGACATTGTGCAAAGAAAATGCGTTTCTTCAAATGCCGAGGTCAAGGTCAGGCAACATGTTAACTGTACTTCATTTTCTTTATGTATCGTAAAGTTTCAAACGGATCTTAACTCAGTGGTATAAGAAGATACAAAAACATATATTCTATTTCATTAATAAAATATACACTGAAATATAACGAGAAGTCTAGAAATTGTATTACCATATTACTGAAAACTGTTACATTAGTGTTAGACTTTGAGTAGCCTACCTACATATCAGATGAAAACGTAAGTATAAATGTGATTGCTCGGTAGCACGCAATCCGAAGTAAAACTACTACGACCACACTACATCCTACATTTGCACAACATTTCTCTATGCATACAGACGTTGATCTGTAAATATATTGTTGTGCAGTAAAGAAAAAAAATGCATTGATAAGCAGCATAACCAGTTTCTGTCTAATAGAAAAAACTGAATAGTTGGAAATTAATTTACTACACCCATGCGCTAAATATAAAGCAAGTTATATATATATATATATATATATATATATATATATATATATATATATATATATATATATATATACGCATACATACATATGAGTCTGTATGTGTGTGTGTGTGTATTTCTAAAAATATAAGTTACAGACTTCTAATGCACAAACCCTTATATGTTTTAGATACTGTGGTTACGAGATGACAACTAAATACAATTTAACTCAGGCCAACATTGCCGCGTATAAAATAAATATCTATAATGACTTAGGCGTTGTGAATTCTCTGGGCGAAGTGTGGATAATGTTTTCACCGAAGGATCTATTACTAGCAGACTATTAACTATTAAAAGCTGATCGATTGGAAGTGCTTTGTGTGGCTATTATTCTATAGCTTTACTATCGGTAAGTTTCGTAGGTTTCAATTATGAGTAATCTTCGATTGAAAGCATTATAGTTCAAAAGCACCAGTGATAATTATCTTCGTTTCAATACTAATTTTCTTTTCTTTTATTCAGATCTAGTTGCGAGTTTTAAAAAAAAAAGTATAGCTCCTGTTGTGTCTTTTAAGAATTTTTAATATTTTTAATTAACGGTATTATTTGACGTTTTTCATTTCACATTCGCGTCTAACCTTCACAATTGTGTAAAATCAAATTATTTTTAAAAAGGGGGTTTTGATTTTATCCAATATCCAAACACTGCTATATTTCTAAACGGAAGCACCAATTATATCCTCCCCATATTCGAACGGATGAAAGAACAATGTTACAAATTAGATGTTAAATGATAAAATTACCCCCCTTTGGAGAATAATGTATAAAGTTAAATGTTGCTATTAAATCAATGACACTATTTTATTTTTTTAATTAGCTCTACGAATTAATTGGCGCATTTAACAAATGACATCATTGCTAATACGTTATTTCATCTTTATTTTTAAAATTCTATTTAATGTTATATTAATAAATAAGCTTTATAAATCTATAACTTTCCTGTTCAAAATTTGTAATGTCTTATTATTTAGAATCTTTTAATATATTTGAAATATTTAAAAATCGTGTACTTTTACATATGAATGTATAGAAATTCAAGTAGTTGTACTTATAGATGTATAGAAAATCAGAGAAATACTCTTAAATCTATTAAAACCCAAGCAGTCTTATCTTAGAATTTATAGACATTTAAATAGTTGTACTTGTATTATTCTTTTAAGTTATAACTCATGTGTCCATTATTTCCTCTAAGTTGAACATTTCTCTATTATTAAATGAAAACTGATATAGAAATTCTTTTTAACGTTATAATGTATAGAGCAAATGAAATACAGTTCATCAGTTGTTTGTTGATTTCAAACACAACACATACATATATTGTATTGTTGGCGATTCGCTCACTGCCTAGACTCTCTAAATGGAAACTAATTCAAGTAACTAAGTAAAAAAAACGTAGAGAAGCGAGTGGTTTCTATTACAACTCTTTCTCGTTCTTCTTCTTCGTTTACTTTTAATTTTTGAGGAAGTTTCAATCTAATTAGGTATTTTGTGGCAACAAGTGACCCTTGGAATTCATAGTTTAATTATAATGTTTGAGAGTGATTACCTACACACCAATTAAAGATTACGTGTCAACACATTGTGTATCGTTGACTTCGTTTACGCTCTGCTTTTCTTTATGGAATCGCTTCTACAACCTTTGTACTCCAGAACAATTTTCAAATGAATCAGTTGCTTGATTTTGTATTTTTTTTCTCTAAATGTGTTAGCCTCATGCCATAGGCATCTGAACGTAATATGCCTACTTGTGGAGTTAGCAATCTTAGGCACTCAAACTGAATCATGCTGTCCATAATCTATTTATTTTCAAATATTTTTAACCACAATGTATTATGTCACCTAAATCCGTTCAAATATTAGAAATATTTCTCAGATTGAATCAACTGCGTAACTCTATTCAAGGGCATGGGCGGGTGATGAAAACCCAAATAACCGTTTGTCAAGATGGCCACAATCACCATGGCAACAGCATGAAATTTTCGGCCATTAAAATTTATTTTTAGCCTTACTCTTTAAGTTATAGCTTTATTAGGCTAAATAATACAGCATTATGTTAAGAAATAAGCATTGTTGTTATTTTTCGTTTTCATCACCCGCAAGTATTTCTTCTTTAAAATTTTCAGAGCTTATAATCAAACTGAAGTGTTTTAATGTTAATTTTAGACATTAATATCCTCTCTCTTTCTCTCAGCCTAGAAGCTTCAGTTTGCCTACACTTTAACTGCAAACTTGTAACCGCTCATCTTTATACATTTTAAATAGTGACTACTTTTAAAGCCATAGAAAAGTATTATGCAACTGTAAGGATAAAATAAATATGTCCATTTACAACATAGTGTTATCATGTTTGTAAAGTTATGTATGTGTTTGGGAAAAAAACGAAAGCGTTGCCTACAAAAGCTGGGATAATAGAAAAAAAAACAACTAAAAGCAATAGTCATATATTTTGCTAAAGAAAACATTTAAGAGAAAAAGTCATTAAGAGAACAACTTAACGTAAAAAAAAAAGTAAAGAAGACAAAAGTCACATAAAAAATCACAACAATGTTTTAATAATTTTTTTTATTTACTTGTAAATAATTGTAAAATAGTGCATGTTTTTGGAGCTGTTTTTGTAATAACATATTTAAAAGATTTAAGGTAGTCATAAAACCGGTTCACATCTACGATCTATGGAGAAGGTGAAGTACATCTCACCAGTTTCATTGACCACGGGATAGTGTGGTCAGCACTGGACCGCACCGCATTTTCTTTTCTTTCACAATTAGGTGGACACAAGGACGTCGATTGGATTCAAGACTGTGATCCCAACTAAAGACTTTCGGGAATGAATCCGAGCGCTCTGCATTTCAAACAGACTGTTTCCATTCGATAAAATAATAAACACCTATCATCAAACTTTATTATTATTTCAGTGTATATAATAAATTTAATAAGTGTTATAAATAAGTAAAAAACAAAGCCCAATAAAGTTCCCATTTCTAACTTGACGGTCCAGGGGGAAAGTGAAGTAGAATTCACCCCTTTCTGTGACCTTTGCATATAAAGGTATCCTAGACCTAAGATTGTAATATAGAAAATATCGCTGAAGAATCTACAACACTAAAGTTATTCTATAGCTCATGTTATGATGACAGAGAAAAGCGATGACAAATAGACATGAGCTGGTCATAAATCTTCCTATGATGGCATAGAAAAGCGATGACAAATAGACATGAGCTGGTCATAAATCTTCCTATGATGGCATAGAAAAGCGATGACAAATAGACATGAGCTGGTCATAAATCTTCCTATGATGGCATAGAAAAGCGATGACAAATAGACATGAGCTGGTCATAAATCTTCCTATGATGGCAGAGAAAAGCGATGACAAATAGACATGAGCTGGTCATAAATCTTCCTATGATGGCAGAGAAAAGCGATGACAAAAAGACATGAGCTGGTCATAAATCTTCCTATGATGACAGAGAAAAGCAATGACAAATAGACATGAGCTGGTCATAAATCTTCCTATGATGACAGAGAAAAGCAATGACAAATAGACATGAGCTGGTCATAAATCTTCCTATGATGACAGAGAAAAGCGATGACAAATAGACATGAGCTGGTCATAAATCTTCCTATGATGGCATAGAAAAGCAATGACAAATAGACATGAGCTGGTCATAAATCTTCCTATGATGACAGAGAAAAGCGATGACAAATAGACATGAGCTGGTCATAAATCTTCCTATGATGACAGAGAAAAGCAATGACAAATAGACATGAGCTGGTCATAAATCTTCCTATGATGACAGAGAAAAGCAATGACAAATAGACATGAGCTGGTCATAAATCTTCCTATGATGACAGAGAAAAGCAATGACAAATAGACATGAGCTGGTCATAAATCTTCCTATGATGACAGAGAAAAGCGATGACAAATAGACATGAGCTGGTCATAAATCTTCCTATGATGACAGAGAAAAGCAATGACAAATAGACATGAGCTGGTCATAAATCTTCCTATGATGACAGAGAAAAGCAATGACAAATAGACATGAGCTGGTCATAAATCTTCTCCCAACGTCAGCGAGCGAGCAGATTATGTTCTTGTTTAATTAAAGAAATTTGAAACCAAAATTGAAGTATTCCGCGTGTTTGTATGAACAAGAAACAAGTTGTTTATATATATATATATATATATATATATATATATATATATATATATATATATATATTTATTTATTTATTTATTTATTTATTTATTTATTTATTTATTTATTTATTTTTATATATATATATATATATATATATATATATATATATATATATATATATATATATATATATATTTAAGTCAAATTTATTTGGTATAGAAGAAAGGTTTACTTATAATATGTAAAATTTTACTACCATAATGAATTTGGTATAAGTTCTAGTCACAACGTTTAGTATTCGAACGATTTTCAAACGTGGTGGCCTAGAGGTAGCGCTCGTGGCAGCTGATCCAAAAGTCACGTGCACTTGTTGACAAACTTCGCCACCCCCTTCTTCCAATATCCAATCTAGATCGATTTATACCCTGGGGTAAGAAATGCCTTTACGGGAAACATTCAATTTAAAAAAAAAGGTTTTTTTTTAATTACAAAAGACTAGTAGATTTAGAATAAGATTATTGCTATAACGCTGACATTAAAAGGAGAAAAACTGTGTAAACTACCTAATAAGACCAGTGTAGCTCAGCTAACGCACAATGTTTATGTTTCTAACTTAACCGTAAGTAATGTGACCTAGTTTTGTTGGAAACTTCCACTCGACTCTCTGCCCCAATCAATACAAGCCAGCCTGCAGTGTTTCTAGCAGAAGTAATCGATTACTTGTGCCGTATGAATTTTTTTATTAATACAAAGTTTAGTTGTGAAATCAGTTAAATTTAATCGATTCCTTTTTACAAGAAAAAGAAAATAAAACTAAATACGTATTGCATATATATATATATATATATATATATATATATATATATATATATATATATATATATATATATATATAGGTATATATGTATATATATATATATATATATATATATATATATATATATATATATATATATATATATATATATATATATATTAAAAATGTAATGATTGACTTTAAACCAATCAAGGTGTCGATGGTCTGCGTGGTTGTAAGAAAAAGCATTAGGTAGTATCCCCAAACATTCGGAGTTTGGATCTCTGGTTGTGATTGGTGCGTGATGGATGTCTGATAAGTATCTGATAAATACCTTAAGTGCAGCAGATGTTTATCTGGGGGTATCTTATGGATACTTACTGTATCATCATCATTTTCCGTTCGTGCCCAAGATACACGGGGCACATGAAGTAGAGTTCATCTGTTTCAGTATCGCTTCATATCCCGTGTCTCAGAAGGCTACAGGACATTACCCCCCCCCCGGACATTACCCCCCGGATATTTCACCCCCGTATTTACCCAGCGGAGCAATTACCCCCTGTCAATTACCCCTTGTCAATTACCCCCCTGTTAATTACCCCCTCACCCCGGGGAATTAACCCCCCCCCCTTCTCATGTTATAATCCTAACTCTAACTAGAATTCTATACCTATATACTACTTTAATCCAAACCTTAAGAAAAAGACCAAAGCCTAAACTTCTACCTTAACCTGAAACTTTACACAAAACCAAAACCAACGCTAGACATTGGTTTAAGCCTAACCCTAACCCTAACCCTAACCCTAACCCTAACCCTAACCCTAACTCTAACCCTAACCCTAATCCTAACCCTAACCCTAACCCTAACCCTAACTCTAACCCTGTCCGAGGGGGGGGGGGGTAATGTCCTACTGGGCGGGTGGTAATTTACAGGGGGTAATTACTCCGGGGGGTAATGTCGGGGGGGAATGTCCTGGGGGTAACTGACAGGGGGGAAATGCCCTGTTGCCGTCACAGAATGGGAGTCTAATGCATGTACCCCATGGCTAATCAGGTTTGAAAGTGTAAAATGCATGTAAAAGCTAAACATATAGTTAGCTAGTATATAGTTTAACTCGTAGAACTCTACTTTTGTTATAATCATTATTTGCTTAGGTAAAAAACATTCTTACTATCTCGAGTCGTTGAGATGTTGATCGTAAAACGAAATTCGTAAACCTAAGTTAATGTTGGGATGGATTGTGATAAGTTAACGTGTATACAACGGCTTTGATAGAGGGATGGAGATACATTATGAGAGGATTACACTCTCGGTATTTCCCATCCTAAACCCACTGTTATATTTCTAAAACCTTTTACCGCAGTGGAGGGAATCCATTTAAAAAAAAAAGAAAAAAAACCAAGTATAAATATTATGTCGTGACAGTATCGTTTGTCTACTCTAATTAGTTTTTTCTTGATTAATTTTGCTGCTCGGCGTTAATGAGTGTCTTGTCTTCTTGAGTAATTATCTATTTATTTATGTTATGTTCGGTGTAAATGAGATAATTGTTAAGAAAAATGAAAATATATTAAAGTCCAGTTAATTGTTTTAAGCCACGTATCAACGTCATTCATATTAGGCGTGGCTTAATTATGATTGGCGTACAATTCTCTGAGTGACTACGTGGCTTCAGTTAGTGAAACAACATATTTTCTACTTCACTTCCATCTTGTGGTCACATAACACACATCTGTCGTGGTGAAAACTTGGGTGTTGGTTTAGATGTGGTATCAAACATTCTGAACTTCGTACTTAAGGTAAGAGGCTTACTGCTGTGCTATACCATTTGTTATCATTATTTCAAAGAAGGTATTGAATATTCATTCTACTTAAATACTTTAAAATCCATATAATGTTAACTTCGAGTCTTGAAATGGAAGAAAAACGACATTAAGAAAAAAAAACTTAAATTTTAAAAATATCTTAAAGTTTTTGACTCATTGTTCATATTCGCTTTATGTGGTAAAAACTAAATAATGTGCCATATTAAGACTTAAAAATAATTCCACTAAAGTGTGATGGGACGGTGTGACATAGAGGTAGAGCGCTAGATTACTAACTAAATCTCGAGTTCGAATCCGGGTTCAAGTCAGTAGACCGCCCCTGAGTTCACTCAGCTCAGATGGGTACATAACTGACGTTGGGGAAAGTAAAGGCGGCTGGGCATAGTGCTGACCACACTATCTTTTCATATGCCCATGTCAAAGAAACTCTACATCACTTGTCCTATAGACCCTCAGGTTTGGAAAGGGGAACTTTCTTCTTACTTAAATTTAGATCATTCCATGACTCTTTATCTCAAGTATTAATAAATGAATAATACTTTATTAAACTTGTAATACCAATATGTTTGTCCCCCAGTTTTGGCGCACTTGTTTCTGTTATTTAAAGATTGTGCATTTATGTAGCAACGACCTTACTGTGTGGGTTGGTTGTTGAGTAAAGTACTGTAAAGAATCATCTTAAGACCTGACGATCGTGGAATTCATATGTTTCTAGAACGTCGGTATTTAAGGGAAAGGCATGATCATTAGAGCTGGGTGGACTCAGGGACGTTCAGCAGTATTGAACCCGGATTTTTTTATCGATTGCTAACCAGTATATTTTGAGTCCGGCTCAAGTCTGTAGGACGTCCCTAAGTCCGTCCAATGTAGAGTGATACTTCTTTCACGTTAGGGAACAGTGAAGATAGTTGGTCATTCTGCGGACCACACAATGCCAGCGTGCAACGATGTCGATTTCATCTGCAAAATGGTCCCTTCTTTCACCGATTTAAATGAACACATCATCTCCACTTCATACGAATTACTTTTTTTCTTCTTCTTTTTCTTCGTGTTAAAATTAAGTATACGTGTCAACTGGTTATTGAGGCCATTGACTCCGATTTCAGCCTACTTTTCATTTTGGATTTGCTGCCATAGCCTTTGTCCAACCAAGAACAAACTACAAGGCAGCAGTTGTTTGATTTTGGAGTTGTCTCTACACGAAGAGTGGCTGTCCCCAGCTAACGAGCCTCATCTGCCCGAGGGTTCGAACCATGAGCTTTACCGACTCGACCGTGTCAACCCCACGAGTTAATCAACTCTATACAAACGATTATTATTATCATACCTATTAAGCAACCTAAATCCGTAAAATCGTATACAAAATTAACACTAATTTTATGGAAAGGAATGATAACTTAAAGTCTGATTACGAATGATAAATAATTCATGTCCAAATAGTTTAACTAAACTAAAGTTGTCTATTCAGAGATACCGATCAATAAGGTAGATGAAGCAGAGATAAATTGTTTCCTCACCTCGGTATATGAGTTCGAAACCTGGCGATCCATAGACCAGGTAAAGTAGAGTTTACCGGTGTGTAATGTCTCGGCATATGAATGGATGCTGTGGACAACACTATGTCAAGCCGCTTTTACTTTCCTTAACACTAGTTGAGTAACCATTAGTGTCGGGTGGACTCAGGAACTTATTACAGTTTTGTGTCAGAAACGAGATCCGATTTCGAGACGTAAGGCTAGCAACCAAGCACTCAGCAAAATATAACAAAAGAGAAATGATTATATGTGACTCTTAGTTAAACGTCTGTTTTAATTAATGTATTGGTTTGTTAATTACATTAACATATAAAAATAACGATATGCTAACATATGTGTGTTGCTTTATCATTTACTATAAACCATAAAATAAACGATATCTTATTTGCTATATTTTCCACGCTTAAAAAAAATGAAAGTATTATTTCCTTTACCTACAGTTGATTTTTTAAATGATCTTTTTTATTGTTGTTTTTATATTTAAATAGTTTTGCATTTCAGAGTTTCTTTCAAAGGTTATTAGCCATACTATCAAAGACAAGTTGTCATTTTCAACTCATTATGTGGCTCTTAACCTCCGTACTTTGTGTCTGTTTACTATGGGGTAAGTCAACATTGCTAACTTAAAAGATTACGGGTAGCAGATGTTTATCTGGGGGTATTTTATGGATACTTACTGGATCATCATCATTTCCCGTTCGTGCCCTAGATACGTGATAGATGAAGTAGAGTTCATCTGATATTTTAACAGTCACAAAAGTGATAAAAAACAAATTGCACCTCCTGTTGTTAATTTAATGCTAATAACTAGTTGTATCTTATTATATAAGTATGTATAGGGACGGCGTGGCATAGCGATAGACAGCTAGACTGCAAGTTGTTTGATTCCAGGTTCAAGTCAGTTGAACTTATTTAAGTCCACCCAGCTCTGATGGGTGCCTAATTCAAAAAAGGGCAAAGTGCTGATCCTAATATCCCCTCTAATGCAGAGGCCCCTGAAACAGATAAACTCTACTTTATCTGCCTTATGTGTCTTGGACACGGACGGATAGGCACAGGCACAGGCGTAGGCGTAGGCGTAGGCGTATGTATAGGCATAGGCATAGGCATAGGCATAGGCATAGGCATAGGCATAGGCATAGGCATAGGCATAGGCATAGGCATAGGCATAGGCATAGGCATAGGCATAGGCATAGGCATAGGCATAGGCATAGGCATAGGCATAGGCATAGGCATAGGCATAGGCATAGGCATAGGCATAGGCATAGGCATAGGCATAGGCATAGGCATAGGCATAGGCATAGGCATAGGCATAGGCATAGGCATAGGCATAGGCATAGGCATAGGCATAGGCATAGGCATAGGCATAGGCATAGGCATAGGCATAGGCATAGGCATAGGCATAGGCATAGGCATAGGCATAGGCATAGGCATAGGCATAGGCATAGGCATAGGCATAGGCATAGGCATAGGCATAGGCATAGGCATAGGCATAGGCATAGGCATAGGCATAGGCATAGGCATAGGCATAGGCATAGGCATAGGCATAGGCATAGGCATAGGCATAGGCATAGGCATAGGCATAGGCATAGGCATAGAGTAGCTAGAGCCAGAGCTGACACAGCCATAGCCATAGACAGTTTCAGTGGCGTTCGCAGTAAATTATTTTTTAATGTTTTATTTAATTTCAGAATTCAGTTTTCCAATAGAGAACTGTCGTACCAATCAAAACGACGTTGTCATACATGTCGCTTCCGTGACGTCCTTACAAAAAGCGCGACTAAAATCTATAATGAGCTTGTTTCTACCCAACAATGAAGTCAACATTTTAAAGAGCAGAATAGCCGTTTTCTTAACCGCGAGACCGAATACACCTCTAATTGGATTCAATACTTACAACAGCTCAAAAGAACTGCTAGGTAAAATAAAAACTCTCAGAGAGTTCGATGATCCCCATGTTCAAACTGTAGAAAACATACAAGAGAACTCTATTCGATACTTTGAAGAGAATGAATCATTAGATAACATTACTGCATACGTCGTTATCATTCTATGTGAATACTGTGTTTGGGAAACCAACGATAAAATAGAAGAAAACAACTACACCCTCTCCTACTACGATAGTAACGTGGACATATACATGGTAATGATAACAGCTTACGACAGCGTGTCGTGGCAATTACAGAAGTTTAAAAATCAAGTTTTTATTTCACAAACGGATGATTTATCCGGGAATCAATATTTCGCTATGACGCTATGCGGGCGATGCAGCGCAGACTGGTTATTGTTTAAAAACGAAACGACTTCAAAAATCTCTTGTTATAAAATTGAGGTTAAATCTTTACTTAGCCCGGAGACATCGAAAGCACGCTGCAAGGAATTGGGTACGGATGCTGTTGTTGTGGATAGCGAGGAGGAAATAGCTTTTATCAAGCAACACTTTTATTCTTTTTTGCCTACAAATCTCTCGAAATCAGTTCACGTACTATTTAATTCACCATTTTGCGAGCCGCTCAACCAAACAACTGAAACTGGTGCGCGTATTAAGCATGTAAACTTGAAATGGTGTTTTGTGTATTTGTTTGAAGTAAATAACATCGATAAACAATGGTATCATTTAAAACAAGATCCATATAAACTTAATACCAATGTAATGATATGTGAATTTGAAATTGAAATTTCTAAATTAAAAGAAATTAATATCGGCAACAGCAATTATATTAGACTAAGACAATCTAGAGCCGATAATATGAATTACGAAAGATTAAATGTTGAATTATTTGTATGCGACCAGGCGAGGTCAATACCATACACTTTTCTGAATGACAACTACAGCGATTGTGAAGACTCAAGCGATGAAAATGAAGATGTTCCTGTACTTCCTGATATTAAATTGACCACAAATCTTGAAACCCTCACAAACATCACCTGCATGGAAACTGTTTTAACAGACGGGTCGTGTCTGCCTAGCCAGTGGTTTTATAACGACCAGACATATCACTACAATAAACAACGTCGTGATGAGTTCATTAGTTACGACACGATAAAACAAGTTGAAGAAATGCTAGCGACGTGTAACGAGTCTGAATGTAGCCTTGGAGAACATTTAAACATAACCGTCGTTAGATGTATAAATATAAATAAAAAAAAAATTACACGTTCTGTTTCTTATCGTTCGGATAAAGAAGTGTTTGGGCCCCTAAATGTATCGCACTCATCCTGACTTCTATCGGCAAGCATACTGGCTGTTTAGATAGATCTCATTTAAAAGGCTGTGAGAATTTCCAATGTCCAGAAGGTTTTTTCAAATGCCCAAAATCGTTTTGTTTACCGTATTATATGGTACTTGATGGACGATATCAATGTCAGGGTGGAAACGACGAAGCGCCGTCTGTCCGGGAACAAATCTTCTCACGTCAGTTATTTCAATGTCGTGACCCAGGCATTCTTCTCCACCCTGCCCATGTGTGTGACGGAACTGACCACTGCCCCACGCGCGATGACGAGCTGCATTGTTTCCAGAAATGTCCTTCAGGGTTTACCTGTGGGTTTGGTGTCACGGAGGTGACTGACCCCATGAAGGTCAGCCTCCTGGATTTATTTAACACCATCGACCGTTCAACACGAGTTTTAGTTCTCTCGAGTATAAATCTAACTCGCGTTGTGTTTCATGAACAAGACCCAGATATGAATCTAGTTAAAATACATCTTTCAAATTGTAGCTTAACTAATACAATTTTTAACAATCTTATGAAAATGCTTGAGCATAATTTGAATTATTTAACATTCATAGATCTAAGTTACAATGATATCGATATCAACGAGATTCCATATAACGTCTTAGAAATAAATGTCTTAAATTTATCTCATACTAAAGTACGCGAATTTGAATTTTCTGTAGGTTACAGTCCAGTTAAGGTGGTGAATTTTTCCTCTTCAGAGCTTATTTCACTTACCATTTTAAGCTCAATAAGTCTCCAAATATACATTGAGTATTTAAACCTTAGCCACACACAGCTTAACAACTTAACACTTTCTGATTCGAATAACTTTTACATCAATACAATAGATATAAGAAATACGAATATAGAATTTAATGATGCAACTGCGCAACTGTTAAAATCAGTGACTATAAAATCATATGCGTATGGTGACAGTTTTAAATTATGCTGCAAGAAATTTAGCAGTCCAACTATTGACGGTGTAAACTGTTTTGCGCCTGTTGATACTTTATCGTCTTGTGAAAATCTTTTTGGTGACTTTGTTAAACGCACCATAATATGGCTTAACTGCCTGGTAGGATTGGTGTTTAATGTAATTTGGTTTATTTTTAAATCTGTTTACGAGAACAATTCCCAAAGTAGACTTACATACATCACAAAAAATATCATTGTATCAGATTTTATCACGAGCTTGTATTTATTATTGATTTCAGCGGCGGATGTTTACTACCGTGACGACTATGCTCTTTACGACACTGAATGGCGAGACAGTTATATGTGTAAGGTCGCAGTTTTTCTCGCTACTCTCTCGTATACAACATCTGGAATGTTTCTATGCCTTGTTACCTTTCAAATGTATTTTCTACACACATCCCCGTCCTCACAACACAAAATATCAAACTTTTTCTTGGTTTTATGCTATCTTATCTGGGGGTTTTGTGTTGTGATCTCTCTTGTACCCGTCGTGTTCCCAGACTGGCAGATTTACTCTACCAACACTCTATGCATCGGTTTTCCTTTAACTATGAAGCACCCAGCCGGTTGGCTATTTTCTTTCATGATATACTTAGTATCAGAGTTCATAGAGATTACCTTAACTGTTATTGGATTAATACTGACTTATAGGGTAATCTTTTTTAAAGGACTTGTTGTGGAAACTGAAATAAAGAATACCCAAACCTTGTCCCTGATTGTTGTAACACATGTCCTCTGTGGGACCATCATCTCGGTCGCCGGAATGTTGTCGGCTGTAGGATTGAATGTTAGTCAAAACGGAATGAGCTGGCTTGTAATGATTGTCTTGCCAATTAACTCTGTCGTTAATCCTCTGATTGAAATCAGGCTTATTGCATTGAAATTATGGACGGCTTTCAAAAACAGTACATAAAGATACATAAATTACTTAGACTTTTTTAATTACTTAGACTTTTTTAAATTCTAAAGAAAATCAGGATGTTGGAGAGAACGCCATTTTGGTCTCATTGTAGTATGTAGCATTTACGTTTGGTTGTTTACACTAGTGTACAGAGTTTCTTTCTGGTATCTCCTCTGGTGGCACTACAACCCACCCCCTCACCGACGAAAAAGTAGAGAATCCTATAACACACGTAGAAAACATTTACTTGTCCAAAGACCGCCTATATCCTTGGAAATTTTAGTGCGCTCTTCCAGAAGTTTCAAGTCTCCATTGGAGAAAAATATCTCACAAAAATCCTTCTTGCGCACTGTTCTTAACGGTTTTTATACTGATTTTTACTTACTCGTATTGTACATTATTAAAAGAGGTTATGGCGACTGTCTAAGGCATTTCGTTTGCTGACACGTCAAAGTCAGCTGTGATATTCTAGACATACAAGTCAAACACGATTGGATGTCATGAGTTTATCTTTTGTTCTAGCTATAAATAGACAGTGTGTGTGATATGTTGATACACTTATATGTAAAAATTGTTCAATCAAAGATACATATTTTATGAAATTACCCAATTAAGTATGTTTTAGCTTACATTTATAAGTGCGCGCGCTTCTTCTAGGTAATTTCTTTTAAATTCTTTATTGAGAAAAATTACTGTGGATGTATTTGAAATAACGTTGTTCTCTTTCGTCTTATTTTCATTGTTACTTTCCAAATAAACATTTTCGTTGACTCGAATCATTGTTTTTGTTTTAAAAATAGTAATGTAACTCTAATGGAGTTTTACCTAATTGTTATAATTAAAACAATTTTTACTAATTTAATACTAAAATAAGCTCTTCTTTTTTCATAATTATAATTTGAACTAAAATTCATGCATATTTGTGTTTCATGAAATTAATTTAAATAAAATGATCGTATTGTTTTGTTTTTTTTATAATAACATGTGTAATGCATAAAAATGGAAATGGGCTTGGCTTGTGTTTCAGTGAATGTATTTAAAATTTATATTGTCTTGTTGATGTACAAAGCATTGATGTTTTGTCTAGTTGATCTCCCATATATATATATATATATATATATATATATATATATATATATATATATATATATATATATATATATATATATATATATATATATATATATATATATATATATATATATATATATATATATATATATATGTGTGTGTGTGTATATATATCTATATATATATATATAAAACAATGTATGTTTGTGTGTGTGTGTGTGTCTGTTTGTTTGTTTGTTCGTCTTTTATGCATTATTACTACACCTCTTATTACATCGCCGTGAAACATTGGGAAGTTGTTGAGAATATTCCTGGGGAGGTTTCTGCGAAAAACAAAATTTCAAATTCGCAGGGGTGGCGCCCCGGCAGGGCGCGATTTGTTTTTTCTCTATATACGGTATATAAAAATAAAAGTCGATTTTGGTTTGGCATCGTTTATCCGATAACCATTAGACTTTGGGGAGTTCATTATACCACTCTAGGGAAGGGTTCTGTAAAAAAAATAATTTTTAATTTCGCAAGGGCGGCGCCACGAGAAAGTCTGATTTTTCTCTATATACGGTATATAAAAATAATAAAAGTGAATTGCAGTGACACCGTTCATGCGATAGGCATGAAACTTTGGGGAGTTCATTATAAAACTCTAGGGAAGGTTTCTTAAAAAAATATTTTTAATTTCGCAAGGGCGGCGCCACGGGAGGGTGCGATTTTTCTCTATATACGGTATATAAAAATAAAAGTCGATTTTGGTGTGACACCGTTATCCGATAGCCATGAGACTTTGGGGGAGTTGATTAGAACAATTCAGGGAAGGGTTCTGTAAAAAAAAAGAATCCTTTTTTAATTTCGCAAGGGCGGCGCCACGGGAGGCTGCGATTTTTCTCTATATACGGTTTATTAAAAATAAAAGTCTTTTTCGGTTTCACACCGTTCATCCTTGTACCATGAAACTTTGAGGAGTTGATTAGAACAATTTAGGGAAGGGTTCTGTAAAAAAATCATTTTTAAATTTCGCAAGGGCGGCGCCACGGTAGGGTGCGATTTTCTCTATATATGGTTTTTTAGATCACTCAATGGTAGGGTTCTGCAAAAAAAAATATTGTTTAATATTGCAAGGGCGGCGCCCCCCCCCCCCCCCCGTTAATCGAGCGTCCTGCATAGAGTGTAAGGGGTTTGGTTACGTATTTGAATATTTATTTGTTTGTCTGATTGGCTACTGGAGAGAATCTGCTATATATGTAGAGCTGTAAAATAGTAATGAGGTAGAGAACAATTTTTGTTTTCAGACAGACTTTAATCAAAAAATTATTTCAAGACGTTAATTAATTTATTGATTTATTCATTGGTAGATTAACCAAAAATACGAAATCTTTGTCTCCTATTCAAAATATGCATGTCTTGTCCTGTGTTATTTTAAATACTACTAAAACTCAAGTTTGGTTACGTGTTTGAATATTTATTTGTTTGTCTGATTGGCTACTGGAGAGAATCTGCTATGTGTGTAGAGCTATAAAATAGTAATGAGGTAGAGAACAATTTTTGTTTTCAAACAGACTTTAATCACAAATTTATTTCAAGACGTTAATTAATTTATTGATTTATTCATTGGTAGATTAACCAGATTATTTTAAAAGTTTCAAACAATTGCTTTATTTTGACTGAATAGTGACATCACATGATTTGTTTACTTTTTAGTAGAATAAAATGGCGGCATCAATCCAATATTTCGTGGCCCATTCAAATTATTTAACGCGTTATTCAGCTAATTTTCTGTCGGCTATAACTTTAACAATACGTCCGTTTGTTGTATTTATTACATTCCAACACTTACATTAATTTTCAACTGTCTTTTTCATTTAGTTTTAAAATACATTTCTCTAAATCTAGAGATCAGCTGTCGAAGGTAGGGAAAGGTATGAATCTAGATCTAGATCTAGATTCTAGGTCACTAAAGTAAATTCTATATATAGACTTAATATAAATTCTACATCTAGAATCTATTTCAGGCCTTAATTATTTTATATAAATCTTTGTTTAGCTTCAATGATCATCTAATTCGAGAATACATATGATTTATCTATCTAGGTTCTAGATCTAGATATAGTAGGATTACTTGAAGGCGTGGTTGGCTGCTAACAACAATATGGCGTCCGGACCGGACACATGACTTCCGACCATTTTTAGGCCATGTTTACCACGAGCAAAATGGTCTGATGAGCTGTGGTTCACACTAAATGTTTACAATCGTAGAACCGGGCTTAGTGACGGCTATCAGGGGCAGTTAATTTAGTTTGAAACGATTTTAAACTTAGTGGAGGTAACTAAGAGGAGGCTGCTTTCACGGACGGGGGGGGGGGGGGGTGGGGGTAGGGGTTGAGGGAAAGGATGGTTTTAGTGTTTTAAAGCAAATATTTTCAGTGGCAGCATTGGTACTGTCGAATTCACAAATTATGAATTACTGAAAAGTAGAAAATAAAACAATTAAATAGCGGCGTATGATACGCCGCGGGTCGGCTCGTATTGTATATTGTTCATTTTATTTTTTTAAATTTGTTTTATTCTTGTTTGTACATATACATTTTGTTGTATATATATTTTTAGTCTGGAGGAAGTTGGAAAAGGAGAGAGGGGTAATTACACAGAGAAGGACGTAATTGACAAGGGGGTATAATTGTTCCGGGGTGGAAAAACGGGGGTAATTGACTGGGAGGGGGGGGCAAAAAGGGGGGGGTTAATGGCCTGTTCGGTGGAAAATGCTTGTTTTAAACATTGCATTTTAGAAAACGATGTCCCAAATCAAACAACTGCTGCCTTCTATTTAGGACAAACGCTATGGCATAAATTGCAAAAACAAAAGATGGCTGAGATCCTTAATTGTGATGGAAGCATCGTCGAGTCGGCAAAGCTCATGGGTGATAAATTCGAAAAAAAGTCTCGAGTTCAAACCCTCTGGAAGATAAGGCTCGATCCCTCCCAACACTAAAAATTAAGAACGAAGAAGAAGGAGTCAACAAACTATATGGCGCATAACAAATTTACACGTAATACTTTATATTGTTTTGGACGGAATCCCGTCCAGCATTAAAAATTAAGAACGAAGAAGTCATCTTGGGCAGCGTGTTATCCAAGCATCACACACTGCTGAAATGTGTATGTTTGTTGAAAACTTTGATGTTTGCCACTAATGGGTGATCGATGATGTTTTATGTTAATTCTACGCACCATCTGGGTACCCGTTACTCGTGAATTATATGCCTATATATTTTATTGTTACACTTGTTTAAAAAAATAATTTATAAAATAATTATTGATTAGAACGCAAAATATATAGGCATATAATTCACGAGTAACGGGTACCGATGGGTATTACTATTATATATATATATATATATATATATATATATATATATATATATATATATATATATATATATATATATATATATATATATATATATATATATATATATATATATATATATATATATATATATATATATATATATATATATATATGTGTGTTTATATATTTATATATCTTGTACACTAATTCAATAATATAAGGTTTTTTTTTCAACTTTAATGCTCTTTGAGCTAAATATATTACTCTCATGGATGTTATTCAAAGACAAAAATATATTTACAATTTACAAATAAAAATGTGTGCTAAACATATTCTCCTTTATATCCTATGGTATATAATAATCTTTAAAGAATGGTACTATTTGGACTTCTGTGGTGTTAATTATTACAGTTTTGTAATTATGTTTTTATGTCTTATTTACCATTCAATATGTGCACAGTAAAATCATGATCTATTCGGGATAGTTAAGAAAAAAATATTGCTTTAAACTAGCAGTCAAACAGTACCGAGTTGAACTGATTTTTAAATAATTTTTTTAAAGGAGTATGAATTGCCCCCTTAAATTATTAATGTAAATACATACCCTCTGCGTTTGTAACGCAGTTGATGAACAAAATTAGAAGCTTTATTTTTGAGCAACCAAAATCCATTTCTGTGTAATGTGGATTGGATTGTAAGTCTATAGATATAAATTAAACGTCCAATTTATTGACAGTTGTATAGAATATAGTTAAATGATTTTTATTATAATTTTCTTTTTTAACGAAGTTGTAACTGTTAACATTTATCAAATTCACAAGAAACTTACGTTTCTTTTATAAATGTTAAATTCAGAAGTTTATAATACATCTCACCTAACACGAAATTATTTAAAAATATAAGTTGTCCAATTCCAATAGTTCGTTAAAATAAAAGGACCTAACAATATAATAAGTGGTTTGCAATACACATAAAAGATCAATTGGCATAACATGCAGCCCGTTTCACTTAAATGAAAAGACGAATCGACATCACGGATTTCTTAACAACAAGTTCAGTGAAATTTTGCAGCAAATATAGCGCTTCAATGAAGCTTATCGTTCGTAAGATAGAGTTGAATATTTTGTTGCATAATTAGACAATTGTACAAAATGATACTTACACAAGCAGAACAGTGTAGGCCTAGCTGTTTCAACAACTGAATGAGACCCGACCTGACGGGGCTGATCATTTATTCCCTTTACAAAACAAATCTTCAGCCACTGACAACATTTGGCAACAGCTGTAGAAGCAACCACGAATTAAGAACATAACTCTCTTCGATATATATATATATATATGTATACATACATACATACATACATATATATATATATATATATATATATATATATATATATATATATATATATATTAAATGTGTTTATATACATACATATATATATACATATATGTATATACTTATATATATATATATATATATATATATATATATATATATATATATATATATATATATATATATATATATATATATATATATATATATATATATATATATATATATATATATATATATATATATATATCTACATATAAACTCAAGCCTTGAATATACATATATATATGAATATATGTATATACTTATATATATATATATATATATATATATATATATATATATATATATATATATATATATATATATATATATATATATATATATATATATATATATATATATATATATATATATATATATATATATATATATATATATATATATATATATCTACATATAAACTCAAGCCTTGAATGGGAACTCAAAACGGGTTATCGGCTGTGAGCTTAAAAAACCCATTAAGTCTATATATAGAATTTACTTTAGTGACCTAGAATCTAGATCTAGATCTAGATTCATAACTTTTCCTTCCTAAGACAGCTGATCTGTAGATTTAGAGAAATGTATTTTAAAACTAAATGAAGAAGACAGTTGAAAATTAATGTAAGTGTTGGAACGTAATAAATACAAGAAACGGACGTATTGTTAAAGTTATAGCCGACAGAAAATTAGCTGTATAACGCGTTAAAGATTTGAATGGGCCACGAAATATTGGATTGATGCCGCCATTTTATTCTACTAAAAAGTAAAACAAATCATGTGATGTCACTATTCAGTCAAAATAAAGCAATTGTTTGAAACTTTTAAAATAATCTGGTTAATCTACCAATGAATAAATCAATAAATTAATTAACGTCTTGAAATAAATTTGTGATTAAAGTCTGTTTGGAAACAAAAATTGTTCTCTACCTCATTACTATTTTATAGCTCTACACACATAGCAGATTCTCTCCAGTAGCCAATCAGACAAACAAATATATATTCAAACACGTAACTAAACTTGAGTTTTAGTAGTATTTAAAATAACACAGGGCAAGACATGCATATTTTGAATGGGAGACAAAGATTTCGTATTTTTGGTTAATCTACCAATGAATAAATCAATAAATTAATTAACGTCTTGAAATAAATTTGTGATTAAAGTCTGTCTGAAAACAAAAATTGTTCTCTACCTCATTACTATTTTACAGCTCTACACATATAGCAGATTCTCTCCAGTAGCAAATCAGACAAACAAATAATAATTCAAACACGTAACCAAACTTGAGTTTTAGTACTATTTAGAATAACACAGGGCAAGACATGCATATTTTGAATGGGAGGGGACGATTTCGTATTTTTGATGAGCATAATCCTGTTTTTCCTGTTTCGTTTTTCGCTTAGCAAAATATAAATATACAGAAGGATTAATTTAACCAAAATGTTCTTTTAAAAAAAATATGTAAACATATATTCAAATAAGCAACATTTTATGTTGAAATCTGTAGAAAGGAGAAAAAATATGCAAACAAATTGATTTTGTTCAAGTCTCGCACATACACATGCACACGCACACGTACACGTACACGTAAACGTAAACGTACACGCACACGTACACGTACACGCACTACACGCACTACACGCTCAAGAACTATCTAATATATAAAGCTCAATTCTGTATGTAAAATAAGTTTGTTTGTCGTTGACATACTTCTATGGATTTTAGTGTTAGACTATTATCGTGCTCATAGTCTAAATTTATGAGTTAAAAAAATTACTATTGAAAGTGTTGGGAAATAATTTTCATTTTTCAAACTGATAATAATAATTGTCGGCATGTTCATTAAACACAATTTAAAATAAATAACAAAAGATCAAATTATGTCTGAAAATTTTTTATATTTAGTCCTTTAGCATTTACTTCCTTTGATAAATTAGGAAAACACAATTACTTCCCTTTATAAAACATTGCATTAGTGGAAAAGAATATACTTTTTATTACTTTGTTTTGGTGTTGGGAAAAAAATAGTTACATAATTAGCGGGGATTGATCAAGTGCAAATGTTGTAGGTATTTTACAGCTAAGCTTGGAGTATTATAATTGTTCATTTGGTTTGGTTTGGCACCTACGTTCGTTTAAGTAAGTGCAAAAGACTATGAATAAGTTGGGGTACTATAGTCGTTTATTAAGCTGAAACAGGCGATTCTGCCCCGGGCTAGACTGTGAGCACTTTGCGTTTATGTTCGCGTTTGTGTTTTCATTGTGTTTAGGTTGGGTTTGCGTTAGTGGTTGCGTTTTGATTTGGTTCGTTTTTGTTCTTTCTTTTTTCGTTTTCGTTTGTGTTTTTTTTTCTGCGGGTTTGTGTTTGTATTTGTGTTTGTGGTTGGTTTTGCGTTTGGATTTGGTTTGTTTTCGTTTGCTTTTTCGTTTGTGTTTTTTTCTTTGGGTTTGTGTTTGTGGTTGGTTTTGCGTTTGGATTTGGTTTGTTTTCGTTTGCTTTTTCGTTTGTTTTTTTCTTTGTGTTCGTATCGGTGTTTGTGGTTGTGGTTGGGTTTGTTGGTAGGTTTTTGTTTTCGTTTGCTTTTTGTTTGTTTTTTCTTTGTGTTGGTATTGGTGTTTGTGGTTGTTTTTGTTGTTAGGTTTTTGTTTTCGTTTGTATTTGTAATTGTGTTAGCGTTATGTTTGCGTTTTGTTGTTTTGGTTTTGGTTGGTTGTGGTTTGGGTGGGCAATGCCGGGTTTATGATGATTACTAACCACACAGGTAAAGGTCTTTAACAGAAAGGTTTTTCACAGAAGCCAGAGCAGGGCCTGGCCGGGACGGCAAGTATTATTATATATTTTGCATAATTAACTACATATTTTCTACAATCTGGACGGGGGGAGGGTAAGGTAATATGCTTGGGTGAGACAGTCATGATTCATAACGTAGCCCGCCTACTCTCCATTCGTGGGCATTCAAAACTTTATATTTTTATTTCTATTGATGCGTGCATTCGCTGTCTGTTGTTTTGTTCTGCAGGGATAGGGTCGATAATGATATTAATAACTTTAACATTAAACATACGACTACGGTTACTATTAAATATATACCTAACGTTGCCATTGAACATCCACCTAAATTTAAAATTAAAGATCCACCTAATGTTAACATTAAACATCCATGTATAAACGTTAACATTTCAAATCGACCTAACGTTAACATTAAATATCCACCTAACGTTAGCATTAAACATCCATGTCTATATACTGTATCAACATAATAATTACATGTATATTAAGTAAATAGTCTTGACTTGCTTCAAGAAACAAAAAAGAATGACACAAAAGAAATATCAAATAGAGAATTTATGTATTAATTTTCAAAATAGAATCCCTAATAACAAAGTCTAACAAAATAAGAAAGTGGTCGGACGTGCATGTACATTGTATATTATTATGTGTTCACTTGTTTATCGGAATAGGATGGGAGCCAATGTCCTAAGTGCATATTGTTGAATGCCTAGTAGAGCAATTCTAATAAAGTACGAGCAAATACTAAGAGAATTCTAGCTTAAGCTGCATAGAGTGGAGAATAGGCCTACAAGAACACAAAGTTTGCTGAATTCAATGTGATGCCGCGCATTTTAGATCTGTTGTCTCAAAGACAATATCAGAATTAACACTTATTTGCTTTAAATACGCATAAGTAAGTTCTTTGTTTTTGTGTGAACGTCAAACTTTAATAGTCTTTTTCTTTCAACACAGTAATGTTGATGCTTTGTTCATTTTGTGGACCAGTAAAAAATACAAAGCCTACCAATGTTATTCATTTGAAAAAAAAAATCACATTTAATGTTTCTTATTAAGGAAGGTTTCGATGAATGGACATTTAAAGCTAGAGGGTTCAGTACCTGCAAGAGCCAGTTTCTAGTCTAAGCGTTCGAACTTTCTTTGTTAAATTGTTATTTATGGGCTAGTTCAATGAATGACGCAAACTAATTTACAGAACATAACTTATAATTTCCATTTTTCTATCTATATACTACTAAAAGCGAAAAGTTTGTAGAACTTTTTTTTCTTTGTTTCGTTAGATGACATCACCTGCACTATGTGTAGAACACTGAAATAAGTATGTGCAGAGAAAAAGGATTTTTTCCCTAAATGTTATACACAATTTTATTTAAAGACACAAATAAATGTCTTGATATATTAAAGTGTAGCCACGCCTTTTTATTTATAAAATTTCAGAACAAATACTTTATTTACACAAACATTAACACTTTCACAGGAACTTAATTGAAACGTATACAATTTATTAACATAAAACGTAACTTATTCCGATAAACTAGAGTTAAGGCCAAACATAGTTTGCCCAAAAATACTGGGACTTACAGCGACGTCACTTGAAACTTATAGGAATTTATCAAACTGCAATGCAATTTTTACAAAAAAAACTAGATTTAAGTCCAAACCAAAACTAATTAGATAAAAAGAAAAACAAAAAGGCATAATTCATGAGTTTCTTTGTTAAACTATTTTTATCCTTAAATATTTGATACAAATTTAGCTTTTTAGTTTCACAGATCGAGAATACAAGCAGTTTATCTAGAGCTACCGATAAACCAGACTTCAGCCATGTTTTGCCTGTCCGTAGATTCTATCAACATTCTAGATCTAGAATCTAAGCCAATAAATAAAACAATGAATAATTGAGTTTCTTACTAAATTATTTCAGGAAATAATTATTGTTTTAATATAAATCTTTGTTTTTAGCAATGGAATTGGCTAAATTATGAGAATTATGATTTAATATAAAATAATTTAGATTAAGCTAGCTAAAGTTAAATAACTCAATACATTTTCACCCAATAATATTTGCCTAGCAGGTTCGAAACAAATCATGTGAATGTTAAGTTTTTATGTTTTAATTTTACCTCATAGATAATGCACAGTGGGAAATTAAAACAGTAGAGTTCACCTGTCTCTGTGACCTCAGCATATGAAAGGATAGTGTGGTCAGTCCCATGATCAGCCGAAATCGGTGTTTTAAAAGACAAAAACATGTTGCCTGAGGTGTGACGTATTTTTAAATGTGGGGTCTGGTCTTTTGTGTGACAGTGGGGAAGGGAACAGGAAAGATAATGATATACCTATACCGTTAGGTCGATTTGAAATGTTAACATTAGGTGGATCTTTAATTTTAAATTTAGGTGGATGTTCAATGGCAACGTTAGGTATTTGTTTAATGGCAACCGTAGTCGTATGTTTACTGTTAACGTTATTAATATCATTATCGACCTTATCCCTGCACAACAAAACAACAGACGGCGAATGCACAGGAAAGATAAAAATCATCAAACAAACGTGACGTCATTAATGGATAACCCCAAAACGCATAGTTATCCAAGGATAACGTGTTTTCTAGTAGATTATACGATTTAAATTGCATCCTGGATTTTAATCCTTTATCCTCACATATTGCCTAATAACAACACAAGGTATACACCGCCATAAACGAGTCTTAAGCTTACGAGAAAATACGATGATAATTTTTAACTTGGGCTGATCAATCGAAGCAGATAATAAAACCTTTACATTATTGAAATATAATGCGTGTATTACATTAGAAAAAGAATCTGTATCGATAGCCTTACAAAAGTGGAGGTAGAAAACGTGCTGTCGTTTCAAGGAATACAGATTGGTGCTTGGGACGGGTGGGGGTGGGAGTGTGTGAGGTGGCTTCGGAGTGTAGGTTATGGGGGTTATTGATGTTTATCTGTGTGGGCGATGTAGGGTTGGGCTTATTAACCAGGGTCGGTATGGGCGGTTGAGTTAGTGGTGGTGTGTGGCAGATTGAGTGGTGGATAGGGATGTGTTGGTTTGGCTGCTAGAGAGTGGGGGATCTGAACGCTGGTCTTTGGGGTTAGTGTCAGTGAATGGTTAAGGAGATCAGTGAGGTTGAGTAGGTGGTTGGGGGTCTGTGTTGAGTAGAGTTTAGTAAGGTTAGGTGTAGGTGGTTGGGGGTCTGTGTTGAGTAGAGTTTAGTAAGGTTAGGTGTAGGTGGTTGGGGGTCTGTGTTGAGTACAGTTTAGTAAGGTTATGTGTAGGTGGTAGGGGTCTGTGTTGAGTAGAGTTTAGTAAGGTTAGGTGTAGGCGGTTGGGGGTCTGTGTTGAGTAGAGTTTAGTAAGGTTAGGTGTAGGTGGTAGGGGTCTGTGTTGAGTAGAGTTTAGTAAGGTTAGGTGTAGGTAGTTGGGGGTCTGTGTTGAGTAGTGTTTAAAAAGGTTAGGTGTAGGTGGTTGGGGGTCTGTGTTGAGTAGAGTTTAGTAAGGTTAGGCGTAGGCGGTTGGGGGTCTGTGTTGAGTAGAGTTTAGTAAGGTTAGGTGTAGGTGGTTGGGGGTCTGTGTTGAGTAGGTGGTAGGGGTCTGTGTTGAGTAGAGTTTAGTAAGGTTAGGTGTAGGTAGTTGGGGGTCTGTGTTGAGTAGAGTTTAGTAAGGTTAGGTGTAGGTGGTTGGGGGTCTGTGTTGAGTAGGTGGTAGGGGTCTGTGTTGAGTAGAGTTTAGTAAGGTTAGGTGTAGGTAGTTGGGGGTCTGTGTTGAGTAGAGTTTAGTAAGGTTAGGTGTAGGCGGTTGGGGGTCTGTGTTGAGTAGAGTTTACTAAGGTTAGGTGTAGGTGGTTGGGGTCTGTCTTGAGTAGAGTTTAGTAAGGTTAGGTGTAGGTGGTTGGGGGTCTGTGTTGAGTAGGTGGTAGGGGTCTGTGTTGAGTAGAGTTTACTAAGGTTCGGTGTAGGTGGTTGGGGTCTGTGTTGAATATAGTTTACTAAGGTTAGGTGTAGTTGGTTGGGGGTCTGTGTTGAGTAGAGCTTACTAATGTTAGGTGTAGGTGGTTGGGGGTCTGTGTTGAGTAGAGTTTAGTAAGGTTAGTTGTAGGTGGTTGGGGGTCTGTGTTGAGTACAGTTTAGTAAGGTTAGGTGTAGGTGGTTGGGGGTCTGTGTTGAGTAGGTGGTAGGGGTCTGTGTTGAGTAGAGTTTAGTAAGGTTAGGTGTAGGTAGTTGGGGGGTCTGTGTTGAGTAGAGTTTAGTAAGGTTAGGTGTAGGCGGTTGGGGGTCTGTGTTGAGTAGGTGGTAGGGGTCTGTGTTGAGTAGAGTTTAGTAAGGTTAGGTGTAGGTAGTTGGGGGTCTGTGTTGAGTAGAGTTTAGTAAGGTTAGGTGTAGGTGGTTGGGGGTCTGTGTTGAGTAGGTGGTAGGGGTCTGTGTTGAGTAGAGTTTAGTAAGGTTAGGTGTAGGTAGTTGGGGGTCTGTGTTGAGTAGAGTTTAGTAAGGTTAGGTGTAGGTAGTTGGGGGTCTGTGTTGAGTAGGTGGTAGGGGTCTGTGTTGAGTAGAGTTTAGTAAGGTTAGGTGTAGGTAGTTGGGGGTCTGTGTTGAGTAGAGTTTAGTAAGGTTAGGTGTAGGCGGTTGGGGGTCTGTGTTGAGTAGAGTTTACTAAGGTTAGGTGTAGGTGGTTGGGGTCTGTCTTGAGTAGAGTTTAGTAAGGTTAGGTGTAGGTGGTAGGGGTCTGTGTTGAGTAGGTGGTTGGGGGTCTGTGTTGAGTAGAGTTTACTAAGGTTAGGTGTAGTTGGTTGGGGGTCTGTGTTGAGTAGAGTTTACTAAGGTTAGGTGTGGGTGGTTGGGGCGTAGATGAAAAATCGAACCACTGTAGGTTTGAGGATCAAGTTGTTACAGGCCATCACGTTTTTCGTATGAAAAATATCAAATGTTTGCTACACGATTGTAAATGTCTCGTAGTTGATGTTACTTGTTACAAAATATCAATATTGTCATTGAAAAACATGTGTTACCCTCGGGCAGATGAGGTTCGTCCGGTCAAAACCCCCCTGGACAAAAAACCCCTGGACATAAACCCCCCGACATAAACCCCCTGGACAAACCCCCCCCCCCTCCCCGCGACATAAAACCCCTGGACAAAAAAAACCCGCGATATAAACCCCCTGGACAACCCCCCCCCCCGCGACATAAACTCCCTGGACAAAAACACCCGCGATATAAACCCCCTGGACAAAAAAAACCCGCGATATAAACCCCCTGGACAACCCCCCCCCCCCCCCCCCGCGACATAAACCCCCTGGACAAAAACACCCGCGATATAAACGCCCCGGATAATAACCCCCGGACTGAGGTTTATATAAAGAAATAATAACGATGTGAACCAAAACATTTTTAAAAAATACATTAAATTAATGTAATTTATGGAAGGTACATTCAAAACAGCTCCTGCATTGTTTTCACAACTGTACACAGCCCATGCATTGGTCAATGGACGGACTGCTCCATGTGTTTATGCCTTACTTCAAAACACAGGAAACATACATAGCACTCTTACAGCAGCTAACGGTCTTAAACACAAACATGCAACCAATGTCTATTATGATTGACTTTGAAATGGCTGTGATAAAAAGTGTTGAAATGGTATTTCCAGAGTGTGAGGTAAAATGATGTTTCTTCCATCTTAGCCAAAATATATACAAAATTCAGGACTCTGGTCTTCAACAACTCTACTTCACTAATAGTGAATTTGCTCTCAAGCTCAGAATGCTCCCTGCGTTGGCTTTTGTTCCCATCGAACACATGAGTTATGCCTTTGAAAATTATTGGAAATGTTGCCCTAAGAAGCAATGCCGATTGCAGACTACTTTGAAGACTTCTATATTGGCAGACCACAACGTCGAGGTCGAAGACAACCTATGTTTCCACTTGATATGTGGAACATGCACACACGTGCGGAAGACCATATGCCAAAAACAAACAACTCAGTTGAAGGCTGGCACAGAAGTTTCCAGTCGCATATGGTATGTTGCCACCCAAATATTTGGAAATTTATTGACTTCATTAAAAAGGAACAATCGCTCCTAGACGCTTATTGTACACAGATTAATTCAGGTCACTGTTTACCAAAACAGAAAAAAATATATTGATAGCAGCTCAAAATTTTTAACGAGTCCACCATTATTGAGTATTTGCGAGGCATCGCTCACAATCTGTCTTTTTAAAGTGATAATAAAAATAAAACAGTTTTTTTTATAATGTTTGTTTTGTATTTATATATTAATTTTGTTACTAATCATCTTTGGTTTTTCCTTATATAAACCTCAATGGGGGGGGGGGGGGTTGTCCAGGGGGGTTATATCGCGGGGGGGGTTTTGTCCAGGGGGTTTATGTCGGGGGATTTATGTCCAGGGGTTTATGTCCAGGGTTTTTTTGACCGGGAGCCTTGTTAGCTGGGGGCAGCTACTCTTCTATGAGAGACAACTGCAAAACCAAACAACTGCTGACTTGTAGTTTGTTCTTGGTTGAACAAAAGCTATGGAAGCAAATCCAAAAAGAAAAGCAGTCTGAAATTGGAGTCAGTGGCCTCAATGACGCATAACCAGTATACACGAATACTTAATTGTGTTGGAGAAATCCCATTCAACACCAAAATTAAGAACGAAGAAGAAGAGATCCAAGTGTCCTCACACATGGTTATCATTATTAATTTTACCATCATAATACATTTTCATTAATTATCAACCTTCTTTTTTCTATGCAAAAACAAAAACAAAATTTGACCAAAAAAAAAGACCAAAAATGCCAAAAACTTGATAATGCATATGATGGTGATTGGGGGTAGATTGCAATGGATAGCATGAAATTGCGTCGGATTTCACTTGAAAACATCCATTTCAACCGACAGGTGTAGGGGAATCATTGTACAATGAGAAGTGTACGTCTAGGTATATTTGCATTCACTTCTCTAGAGAACCAGCTACACGGATAACTCTATTATACTCTATAAGTTGCCGCGTAGGCTGTAGTACAGACGGTTATGTTCTATAAGCCCATGCGTGTTTACCAAACTTCAGGCATTTGGGTCAGCAGTATAATTCTCTAGCTCTTGGCAATTACAAAATATGTTGTTGCTACACCCTTACAAAACTAAATCTAGTAATTCAAATACATGATGTAAGTCCGATAATCTAATTGTTCTGGCATAGAATAAAAAAAGAAAGAAATTTTATTAAAATATCTAATTCTAAGATTTGTACTGTGAATGTTTTTTTTTAAAAGTTGTACTGTATTTGTTAAATAATATCACGATAATAACAAATCAATACATCTTTAACTCTATTGCCGAAATTTTATTTTTATTTTGGAGCATTACATTTTCCAAACGTTAAGTTTAGCATGACTCATTATGGACTCATTATGTGACTACGGTGAGACCTAATCGCGATATTGCCACGCTGAAAAGTTGCGTATATGGAAAGTTCCCTTTCAAACCTGACGGTCTACGGGGCAAGTGACGAGAATTCACTTGTTTATGTGACCTCGGGATATGAGTGGATAGTGTGTTCAGCACTAAGCCCAACCGCCTTTACCGCCAGGGACAGTCTACTGACTTGAACCAGGTTCGAACTCGAGACTTACGGGATAGCAGCCTAGCACTCTACCGCTGCATTAAACATTAACAAAATAGCTTTTTAAAATTCCATTACTCTTTAATTGTTCCCGTGCCATTACTAAGTTGCAAAGATGTATATAACTTATTGAGAGCCTAAAATAATGAAATTAAAATTTCTCCGTACCTTATTTTATAACCGAAAAAAAATTGAAAAGTGACAACGTATTAAAATGGCAGACACTGCGAAAGTATTTCAGTTTTAGGGAATTGTTGTTTTTAATTGTTTTCTTTATGTGTACTACAACTTTATTAATTGTATTAGAATAATTTTTATTTAGTGCTATGTTGTTTTTAAATTTAGTTTGTTATTAAATACAAGCCGACCCGCGGCGTATCATACGCCGCTATTTAGCTGTTTTATTTTCTACTTTTCAGTAATTCATAATTTGTGAATTCGACAGTACCAATGCTGCCACTGAAAATATTTGCTTAAAAACACTACCCCCCACCTTTCCACCAACCCCTACCCTACCCTACAACCCTTCCCCCGTGAAAGCAGCCTCCTCTTAGTTACCTCCTCTAAGTTTAAAATCGTTTCAAGCTAAATTATCTGCCGTCACTAAACCCGGCTCTATGTTTATAAACATTAGCGTGACCACAGCTCACCACACCATGTGGGGTGGGGGGGGGGGGTGGGGTGGGGGAGGTAGTGATAGAGAGGAAGAGAGGGGACTGCAAGGCGAGCTTGCAGCTTGTTTTCTAGCGGCTCCCAGAAGTGAATTATATATATAGATGGTAAAAACAGTTCACGCTTGCAATAGATATATTTGAATAAGCAAACAACCACTTAGTTTGAGCATGTAACGTATTTCTTTTCTTTGGTTTAAATAAAAACATGACTGGAAACAACACTACTCAACAGAGTTATTACGAAATAAATATTATTTTAAATACATTATTATCCCATAGTTTAATCTATTATAATGCATAGTAACAGTTTATATGAATTAAATGAGCCCTAAAAAATTAGTTAAATAAAACTTGGTAACTCAGTCAAAAGAGCCCTAGCGGAATTTGATGATATTGTTGGAGATAACAGGAATAAAAAAATAATGAATAAGTCACTAAAATTAACGTTAAATTAATAATAGAATGTAGTCAATGCCGTGCAATGAGCTGACTAGTGTAGACTATCTATATTGGAAGATTAAAGCTAGAATCTTATTATTGTCTTTTGTATCGTAAATTAATTACCATTAACTAACTTGATGGTAAGGGTGGAGGGGGGGGGGGATAGTATTTGGCTCCCATCACTCACAACTTGCACCGCCCACACGGGCTTCGTGGGCGTTCAAAGTTTTAATGCTCGACGATGGATGTAAACAAAGCAAATGATGCGTGCTATCACAGTTTGCCATCTGGTTGTGCAGGGAAAGGGTCGATAGTAAGGGAGTGAGGGGGGAATTTTCCTACCTGCTGTTACGAGACATTCATCAACATTAGATAAGAGCTCTATGAAAACTTCAAACGCCAGACCAAACACTGTCACAACAACAACATAAATTGTCATTTTTACTTTCATGTATACGATGTATAGATGAAGTATTGTAATCGTGCAAAAAATCGAAATCGAGATTATCACAAATGTCAACGTTTTATATCTCCCTGAGTCGGAAAAACTTAGTGTGTCTATCTGTCTGTCTGTCTGTGTATCTGTCTGTCTGCATCTGACAACTTAAGTAGGCCTACCGTTACAGCTAGGTTGATGAAATTTCATATATAAGTTTTGTATCAAACATGTAGTCCCATATCAACTTTTCAGCGATTTCCGGTAATTGGAACTTATTCTACTTACGGCTTTTCAAAAGTCTATAAATTGAGTACTTTTTCTGAATGATAGACGAAATTTCTCAATAAGTAAAATATCTAATTCTGTTTTCTAACTTTCATTTAAGATATAACTGTATCGAATATAACATATTTGCAACATTGTATTATGTATATATTTTTAGATTTGATAAATTTTACAGCATATCAGTAGAATTTACATGAGGTATTAATACATCTTATGCGTAGAATTCGTTATTATGCAGTAGAATTACATTCAAAATATTTTACTTTGTCATGTATACGTGTGAGTCATCAGCTTTGATATGCTGTACAGTTTCCATGTCTATATCATCCTACATTTCCGATTTTTACAACAGAAGGTATGTGAGTGTGTGTGTGTGGGGGGGGGGGGGGGGGGTTAGGTAATGTGCTTGGCTTGCTCACTCAACAGTCGCAACTTAGACTGCCCACTCTCGACTCGTGGGCATTCAAAGTTTTAATGCTCGACGATGGATGTAAACAAAGCAAATGATGCGTGCTATCTCCGTTTGCCGTCTGGCTATGCAGGGAAAGGGTCGATAGTACGGGAGTGAGGGGGAATTTTTCTACCTCCTGTTACGAGACATTCATCAACATTAGATAAGAGCTCTATGAAAATTTAAACGCCATACCAACGACCATACCAAACACAGTCACAACAACATGACTCCAACGGCCATACCAAAGAGTCACAACAACATGACTCCAACGGCCAGAACAAACACAGTGACAACAACATGACTCCAACGGCCATACCAAAGAGTCACAACAACATGACTCCAACGGTCATACCAAACAATCACATCAACATGACTTCAACGGCCAAAACAAACACAGTCACAATAACATGACTCTAACTGCGTGTCAACTAGTTAGTGAAAACCAAAGTACGACAATACAGTATGCTTTCGCCCATCATCCTTCTAAAGATAACAACAACCTCTATAGCCTAGTGCAGGGGTCTCCAAACTTTTCAGCCCGTGGGCCGCATTAACGATCAAATAACAGTTCGGGGGCCAGAGTTTCTTCAAGGCTTCTCTTTGTATTGATGGTCTACCGCCCCCCCTCCCCAAACGAAATATAATTCATATACAAATATATACAAATTTCAAGTGTCCCCTCCTGGAGAAAAAAATCTGAAAGAAACACTATCGGGGGCGAACAATACACTCGAGGTCCAAGTTTGCTCTCAAATTACTCTTCACCTATTTCATTCTTGAAAATTTGGTTAACACAGGTATGTTGTTCGAAAATTTGAAAGGTAATTTGATGCAAAAGTTGTAATATTTGGATTATCTGCATCTACATCTACATCTACATCTACATCTACATCTACATCTACATCTACATCTACATCTACATCTACATCTACATCTACATCTACATCTACATCTACATCTACATCTACATCTACATCTACATCTACATCTACATCTACATCTACATCTACATCTACATCTACATCTACATCTACATCTACATCTACATCTACATCTACATCTACATCTACATCTACATCTACATCTACATCTACATCTACATCTACATCTACATCTACATCTACATCTACATCTACATCTACATCTACATCTACATCTACATCTACATCTACATCTACATCTACATCTACATCTACATCTACATCTACATCTACATCTACATCTACATCTACATCTACATCTACATCTACATCTACATCTACATCTACATCTACATCTACATCTACATCTACATCTACATCTACATCTACATCTACATCTACATCTACATCTACATCTACATCTACATCTACATCTACATCTACATCTACATCTACATCTACATCTACATCTACATCTACATCTACATCTACATCTACATCTACATCTACATCTACATCTACATCTACATCTACATCTACATCTACATCTACATCTACATCTGCATCTGCATCTGCATCTGCATCTGCATCTGCATCTGCATCTGCATCTGCATCTGCATCTGCATCTGCATCTGCATCTGCATCTGCATCTGCATCTGCATCTGCATCTGCATCTGCATCTGCATCTGCATCTACATCTACATCTACATCTACATCTACATCTACATCTACATCTACATCTACATCTACATCTACATCTACATCTACATCTACATCTACATCTACATCTACATCTACATCTACATCTACATCTACATCTACATCTACATCTACATCTACATCTACATCTACATCTACATCTACATCTACATCTACATCTACATCTACATCTACATCTACATCTACATCTACATCTACATCTACATCTACATCTACATCTACATCTACATCTACATCTACATCTACATCTACATCTACATCTACATCTACATCTACATCTACATCTACATCTACATCTACATCTACATCTACATCTACATCTACATCTACATCTACATCTACATCTACATCTACATCTACATCTACATCTACATCTACATCTACATCTACATCTACATCTACATCTACATCTACATCTACATCTACATCTACATCTTCATCTGCATCTGCATCTGCATCTGCATCTACATCTACATCTACATCTACATCTACATCTACATCTACGTCTACGTCTACGTCTACGTCTACGTCTACGTCTACATCTACATCTACATCTACATCTACATCTACATCTACATCTACATCTACATCTACATCTACATCTACATCTACATCTACATCTACATCTACATCTACATCTACATCTACATCTACATCTACATCTACATCTACATCTACATCTACATCTACATCTACATCTACATCTACATCTACATCTACATCTACATCTACATCTACATCTACATCTACATCTACATCTACATCTACATCTACATCTACATCTACATCTACATCTACATCTACATCTACATCTACATCTACATCTACATCTACATCTACATCTACATCTACATCTACATACATAATATACATATACATCTATATTTATCTATATCTATATCTATATCTATATCTATATATGGGCTTTATATATATATATATATATATATATATATATATATATATATATATATATATATATATTTAAATATAATTATCTATGAAATGACAGCATGCAAACATAGAATTACATTTGTAGAGAACGCATGTATGCTAAATAAGCATGTATTAGATTTAATTAAAACAAAAGGGCTGCGCTAATGAACAAAACTCCTCCAATAATATTTACATGCATTGTAGCTTGTCGACAATACGATACGGGTATTGCTGATCTGACATCCTGATCTAATATTCAAACGGGCTTTGCAAAACAAGTCTTCTTTGTTGAACTCAAAGCGAAAGCTGTCAACGTCAATACAAGATACAGTCATCATTCATGTAGGCGTGTGATGTAATACAACGCCAATTTCTATATGTTTTATGTTTTATAGGCATGTATGTGGAGTCTGGACAATGTCAGATGGGGGTATACAAAGGCGTCTATGAATACTGAAAGATTTTAACAAATGCAAGTGGGCAGCAGGTGTTTTGTCTGAAAAACACTATATGGTGTTGTTGTTGGTTAAATTCTTAGCTTTCAACGTGTTCTATCACTGTTTATCACACCCAATATGTCATTAATTATTCTATCACATTATTCTATCACTCTTCCACTTTATCACATTGAAAATTGTTCACTCTATCTCACAATTGCTCTATGACCCTAACAATCTATCACACAAGTAACACCCTTCCAACCCACTATCATACATGTTTGAATTATTACCCCTTACAAATTAACCTACCTCACTAAACTCATCGAACTTAACACCAACCTCACATTACACTTAACTCATCTCACATCACATCACAACCACCTCACATCACAACCACCTCACATCACATCCACCTCACATCACACCTCACCTCACATCACATCACACCACACCCACCTCACATCACATCCACCTCACATCACATCACACCCACCTCACATCACACCACACCCACCTCACATCACATCCACCTCACATCACATCACACCCACCTCACATCACACCCACCTCACATCACATCCACCTCACATCACACCCTACTCACCTCACACCCACCCACCTCACATTACACCCACCTCACATCACACCCACCTCACATCACACCCACCTCACATCACACCCAACTCACATCACACCCAACTTACATCTTATCACATCACATCACACCCACCTCACATCACATAACATCACACCCACCTCACATCACATCCATCTCACATCATAACCACCTCACATCACACCCAACTCACATCACACCCAACTTACATCTTATCACATCACATCACACCCACCTCACATCACTGCCACCTCACATCACACCCACCATACATCACACCCACCATACATCCCACCCACCTCACATCACACCCACCTCACATCACACCCACCTCACATCCCACCCACCTCACATCACTGCCACCTCACATCACTGCCACCTCACATCACACCCACCATACATCCCACCCACCTCACATCACACCCACCTCACCTCACATCACAACCACTTCACATCACACCAACCTCACATCACACCCACCTCACATCACATCACACCCACCTCACATCACTGCCACCTCACATCACTGCCACCTCACATCACACCCACCATACATCCCACCCACCTCACATCACACCCACCTCACCTCACATCACAACCACCTCACATCACACCCACCTCACATCACACCCACCTCACATCACATCACACCCACCTCACATCACTGCCACCTCACATCACACCCACCATACATCACACCCACCATACATCCCACCCACCTCACATCACACCCACCTCACCTCACATCACAACCACCTCACATCACATCCATCTCACATTACACCCACCTCACATCACACCCACCTCATATCAATCCCACCTCACCATGAACCCACCTCACATCACATCACACCCACCTCACACCACATCACACCCACCTCACATCACCCCCACATTACATTAAACCCACCTCACATCACACCCTCATTATATCACACACTCCTCACATCTCACCACCCCTCCTCACACCTTCCCTCCCCCAAAAGTGTCATGGCACTCAGATGAACGGTGTCCAACCGCAACCGACTGTTATTTTTTAGTTACAGTATAAAAGAGGAAATTCGCACCTTCGGAGAGAGGGGGGGGGGGGGTAGGGGAGGGGATGCAGCTCATGGGGAAATAAAAGTTTTTTGCAGAAACCTCCCCCGGAGTGTTCTCATCACCTCCCCAAAGTTTAATGACGATTTTATGAACGATGTCAAACCGCAATCGACGTTTTTTTATTATTTTATAAACCGTATATTGAGAAGAATTTAATCGCGTCTGCCGGGGCGCCACCGCTGCGAATTTAATTTTTTTAGCGCCGAAACTTCTCCTGGTATATTACCAAAGTTTTACGGCATTCGGATAGCGCCGAAACTTCTCCTGGTATATTACCAAAGTTTTACGGCATTCGGATGAAAAATGAATAAAAGACAGTCATTGCTTTATACATATATACATATATATATATATATATATATATATATATATATATATATATATATATATATATATATAGTATTTAGTAGCGGCAGCTCACTTTGTTATTTTTATATCGAATCCTATTTTGTTAACAGTGCAATTACAACGGGAATCTTTGAATGACGACTCGCCTATGACGAGCCGGGTTTTATTTTTGTGAAGATGGAACCTGTGATGGCCCAGGGTACATGCACATTATATTAAACTACAGCACACTGATTACTTACAACACAGTTAAGATAAACCAATGGCGTTACTGTTCAAGATTTTAGTGAAAAGACTCACTAAAGTTCGCGTCGAACACACTCTAAAGTAATGTAGGCTACTAGAGTATCGTCATTTACTCGACTCGGGCTTTTGATATTGAGAAATTTTTTATGATATTGAGAAATTTTTTATTTCAAAATTGTGTATGGTGAATAACAATTAAATTTAGCATTAATTTTTATTCGTATTTTAACATACCAAAATTTTGAAAAAAAAAATTAAAGCTTTTCCAGTTACATAAAACTACCTAGCTGACTGAAGGATCAATGATTATATGATTAATAAACATGTTAGTTTTTAAAACTGTGACCTCCACAAAAGGCTTTTTATTTTTTCAAGATGGCCGCCCTTGCTTTCAGAAGAGTCCGTGACGCAAGCATATATTTTCATTTAAGTAACCTAACTTAGATACACACACATAAAAAAAAGTAAAGATATTGGTTAAGAAGGTTTTTTTTTTTGTTTTTTTTTTTGTAAAAATAATATCGACTTTAAAAAGAAGGGAGATAATCACGCATTTTACTTTTGTTGTACAATTTGTTGTGAAATTTTCGTTTGTTTCCCTTTAAAAGTAAAATAGAATAGACTTTTTTTTTTACTTTATCCATCCCTTTTCAATAATCCTATATTTCACAGCCCCAACATCACCTCATTAAAACCTTATTATAATGTTGATGTATAAGAGACTCAGCTGCAATATTATACCTGATTTATTCAAGAATATTTTCGCAAAGCTGCAAATATTCTACTGAACAGAAAACGAAATGTTTCAATCGATAACACGAAGCTAAGGGAAGTAACAATTATTTTATTATTATGTTATGAACGTTTAATGGTAACACAGCGTTATTTTAGTTTCGATATAGTGGTGTAAAAATAAATATAAAATAGCAATTTCATGTATGTTTAAGAATCGACGTTATACTTTAAGAATTTTACGTATACTACGTATTGACTGACTTAAAATAGATCATTAAACGTTTGACGCTTGGAACTTCGCAACGATATTTTAACAACGATAGAAGTTGAACCACAATGTGGATTTTGGTTTAGGTAAGCATATAATGTGTTACTTTATATACGTTAGACTACGTCATGCTAGTTGACCCTTCATTATTATCAGAGTTTCTTCCAGGCATCTCTTCGGGGAGGGGGGGGGGGGGCTAAGCCCCCCCCCCCCGCGAAAAATTTTTACTTTTAAAAATATATACTTTTAACAGTGTCCGCCCCCCCCCCCCCCGAAGAAAATTTACCGCCCCCCCCCCCCCGAAAATTTCAAGTGCCCCCACCCCGGGAGAAAAAAGTCTGGAAGAAACATTGATTATTATTTTAATGCTTCCGCTTGCACACGATCTTTATAAGACTGTCCCTTCACTTTTCGATTCTCTCTAGACATAAGCGAACATTATTAGCTTTTTTGTCATCTCATAAATTGAGAAAATGTTTTATGATATTTACAGTTGATTATAATACATTCTCTACTATTTCAGATACAAATTCTCCGTGTATAGCTTAAAAAGATAACCATGAGCTTTACCGACACGATATGGCAACCCCAAGATTGACTGTTGATGCCCAGCATAATAATATATCATTTTCTACATAACAAGTGTTCTCTGTATTGCTATAATAAGCTTGAAATTACCGAGGGTATAGAGGACAAATGCAGTTGTCCAAAAAAACATAATGTTGTGAAAAATGAGTTTATAAATCTCATTTCAATACTAAAATAGTGCAAAATATTATGTTTGAACATTCATAAGAATATTTGCATTCTATTTTTCTGACGTTATACATGAGTGTTCTTGTAGCGCGTATTATTTACAATATAAGTATAAATGTAATTTCACACAAAAAAGTGGACATACTGCATTTGTCCTCTATATCCTCTTTATGTAGATGTATAACTGGGCTGTGTCCTATAGAAAATTTCAATTCGTGTACTTTAGTATGAGATCAATTTAAAACATATAAGGAATTTCGTTTTTATCGATATCATTGTTAAGAGGTCAGATTTCTTAAGATTGTTAAAAACTGGCTGGGTCTAGATCATGAAGCACAGAAAGCGTTAAATTTATGCCAGAGAGAACCAAAACTCGTGTTGAACGGTCGATGGTGTTAAATAAATCCACGAGGTTGACCTCAGTGGGGTCAGTCACCTCCGTGTAAACCCCGAAGGACATTTCTGGAAGCAATGCAGCTCGTCATCGCGACTGGGGCTGTGGTCAGTTGTGGCGAGTAGATTTGTCCTCGGGCAGACGGTGCTTCATCTTTACCACCCTGGCACTGATATCGTCCATCTAGTACAAAATAATACGGTACACAATACGAGTTTGGGCATTTGAAAAAAACCTTCTGGACATTCAAAATTATCGCAGCCTTTTAATGAGATTTTTCTGAACAGCCAATTGTCGGGTAGAATCAAGCTCATCCTAATATATAAAAGCCCATGTGCGCACTTCTCTCTCTCTCTCTCTTTCTCTCTCTCTCTCTCTCTCTCTCTCTGTTCGCAAAATATTTTTGCCGGACATCACATCAGAATCTTTAGCGATATATAGAGAACTTGATACCGAGTTCTGTTGAAAATAATATGGTAGATGTTTTAAATGTATAACCAACATTTTATTTAAAGAAGAAAAATAAAAAATAAATGCATATTCGAATGTAGAAGAACAGTTTTAATTATGCAACCGGAAAGTGTTTATAGTTGTGAAAACGGACACCGAAATCGATGACGTCTAATGACATATGTTTGAAGTACGGAAAGTACACAAAACCAATGGCGTCATCTTCCAATTTTAGAATGCAAAGAAATGAACTCTTTCATTAAAAAAATTGATTTTGTTCTATAGATTTACTTATCGAGACGTAATTTATGATATTTATGCTATTTCCTCTGCAAAAACTAATACAAATTACCTTAAAAAACAACATAAATACCAGTGAAACGCCGGGCTTCTAACGGAGTCATTTAAGTCTTTTAATCAAGGTGTGCATTTAATATGGCGTTGTGTTGACTAATTATGTATATAATTTGGTTTTATTTTTTCTAATAGGTATTAGTAGCCTATGTTATTTTAAATGTGTCGGACTTTTAGCTATTTCGTTATTTCTTTGCTTTGTCACTAATATCATTAAACCTGTAGTAAAGCACTTTGCATTTTGACCAATAACTATTTTATAAAATAATCTTCTAAAAATGTATAACATTAAAAATATATAGACCGATAACTCACGTGTAACGGGTGCCGACGGCTAGTGATATAATATTAGTCATACCTTTTTGTAAAAACGACACTGAAGCGACGTGTATGAGAACGTCGTTTTGATTGGTACGACAGTTCTCGATTGGGAAACTGAGACTGAATTCTGAAATACTTAAATACAAATGAATAAAATATCAAAAATAATTTTCTGCCAGCGCCATTAAAACTGTCCATGGCTATAGCGGCTCAGGTTATAGCTACACGATGCATATACCTATGCATCGTGTGGAGAATGGCACTTACAGTGCAATAGAACTATAGGCCTTCAGAGTATACAGAAAATATTATAATCGTACAGAACAGAATTTAAAGGAATTTTAACAGCATTTAGCATTTTATACCACCCCACTCTATCGCATGCGGAATATACAGAATAATATGTAATCGTGCAAAAAATCTAATCCGAGATAATGATACATTTTAAAATATTATTTTGACAGATTTCGACATATTTTGACATATTTTGACGGTGCATCGTTATAACGGCTCGTGACAAATCGTCCCAGTCAAAACGACCCTTCGATAAACGACTCAGTCAAAATAGCCCGTCAAATTAGCTTTCATCAAATGGGCTCCCGTCATTTTCAATCGCGACATTTAGGCTCGCGACAAATAGTCTCCCGACATATTTACTCCAGACAAAGCGACTCCAGACATATTGGTTGCGTGAGTGAGATTTATCGGCGAAAAGTAGGAAACGGGTCTATATTACAGAAGTAGGCTCTAACTTTAGTCTGTAAGATCTACAAATGCGGGAAATTTTAGGGGGTTGGGATGGACAAATCTTTCCTCGGAGGGGCGGACACTGGTCAACGTATATTTTCTATATAAATTATATTTCGTTGAAAATATACGTTGACCAGTGTCCGCACCTCCGAAAAAAGATTTGTCCATCCCAACCCCATAAAATTTCTGGTACCCCTTTCTCCGGGGAGGAAAAAGTCTGACAGAAAGAAACACTGGTCGCATTTGTAGATCATACAGACTAAAGTTAGAGCCTACTTCTGTAATATAGACACGTTTCCTACTTTTCCCCGACGGTAGACGTGCTTAGGTGCGTGTGAGGCTGTTGGGCGAAGGGGGGGGGGCAGGTTGCGGCGGGGCGAAGCCCACCCCATCCCCAAGCACCACATAGATTCAACTAAACGAAACTCTAAATGCGAGTATTTTCATGTTTGAACTTAGGTGCAATGTCGATTCCGTTTTCAATTACATTTTTCGTTTCCCGTAAAATTTTAATTCGAGGTAATAATTTTGGTTTTGATTTTCGTATAGAGAAAAAGATAACACTATCCACTCCAATAACTGCCACTCCCTTATATAGGCGCTCCCCTATTTTTCCCTCAACGGTCCATTTATCTACTAGCTTGGCCACTGGGTCAGATGTTGCTATTTGACGTGTAACGTTGATTCTACTGACCTAGTTACCTGATGTTGTGTTTACGTCATCCATCACGTGTTGACCTCCTCGTGGTTTCGATTAGATCATGAACATGTGCATCCTACTTTACATTGTTGATCGATTTGAGTTACCGTTCAATACCTACAGTTTAGCTCGACAAGGTTGTTTTATGTTCTAGATCTATTTGTTATTCTACCATCATTGAAGTCAATTTTTTTTTATAGACTCAGACAATAACATGTTATTTTATCTGGCAACATACATAATGCACAATCATACTATATCTATTCTTAGTTTTACACCAGAATCTTGCATCTAGGCTTACCCTAAACAAAGGCCATGTGTGTAGCTAAAACAGATTAAAGCTGAACCCTCCATCCATAAACAACACCTGTTTTCTACATACCTACGTCACTGGTTTCTTCGGTTCTCCGTTATCCAGCTTGCAAAATGACGTGTAACAGTAGCCTCACTTTCTTTGACCTAGGCAAGTAAATTTTCTTTATTCCACGGTACAGTGCGTTCTTTATACTGTGTAGGTCGTTTTTTTATCTTTTATGACATACACTCAATTATAATCTTATGGTTTGGATTAGTTACTTATCTATGTATCTTGCGACATACACATGATAGATTAGTTTTACTCTCAAATATCTTTTGATATCCTGTGTGTTTGTTAGAAAAAGCGACGGTATCTAAAAGCGAGACATATAGCATGTGTAATTAACAAAAACAAAGGCACAGTAATTAAGACACGTTTTACAAACTTTACTTATTACCCGCACCGGTGCGCAAATAGTAACACCAATGAACAAACAGGTATCAACGTATAAAAAAAAAAATATTTAGCACTACGTTTGTTGATGTGCATACAACCATTGGTCATTGAATAACCTTGCTGGTCACAAAATGATGAGCTTTACGGATATACTTAGTTGTCAGTTAACCGTTTGAACTCGCGGTACCGGGTTTTCGGTCCGTGCCTTAAAACCCCTTATCCCGGATTGACAGTCCGTACATAATAAAAAATACTATATTGAAAAGTTCGCCCTCATAGAGGGCTTTGAGTCAAACAGACAGTTTTTCAATAACGCCTAGTTATAGTGATTTTTGTGGCCAACCGGCACCGGCCCCCGTGTTCTATTGTCCCAAGGCGGGAGCCTGACAAATTTGATGAGCCGAGGGCGCCGGAAATTGCCCAATCGGGTACCCGACCACTTTGCTTTCTATGAATAAATTTTAGCCAGGGTCGGTCCCGGTCAGTTTTCCGACGCTTGTCCTGGGCTTAGTGTCCAGTAAACACGGAAATTTTTAAATAATTTTATATAATAATGTGCTGAAATTTTAACGTATCGTGCCGTGTGTGTAGGGTAGGTTACATTCCGTCACACGTGCAGATGTTACCAGCTGACGTGCATCATCTGACTGTACTGACCTAGTCACCTGTATCTCTGATCGTTGTGTCGATTAATTTTCCTTTCATGTAGGTTGTTTGAGGCTTTTACGTCATCAATCACGTGTTGACCACGTTAGATGCGCACGTGCATGAAGTAATGTAAACCCCACGTGAATGATCAATGTTCGATTTGTATTTTCTTTAGTGGTTATTTTTATATTTGCTATATTAACTGAAAAATGTATTTGTTGAGACTGAATAGATCAGCTTGCAACGAATGGTAGAAAAACACTTTAGTTGTATCCCAGTTTCTGTAATGGCAGTTATTGGAGGGGATGTATATTGTAAAATGGGGTTGGCGTGTATAGGAGGGTGAGCGGCTATATAAGGGAGTGGCAGTTATTGGAGGGGATGTAGATAGTAAAGTGGGGTTGGCGTTTATAGGAGGGGGGGCGCCTATATGAGGGAGTGGCAGTTATTGGAGGGGATGTAGATTGTAAAATGGGGTTGGCGTTTATAGGTGGGGGGAGCGGCTATATGAGGAAGTGGCAGTTATTGGAGGGGATATAGATTGTAAAATGGGGTTGGCGTTTATAGGATGGGGGAGCGGCTATATGAGGGAGTGGCAGTTAGTGGAGGGGATGTAGATAGTAAAATGGGGTGTGTGTTTATAGGAGGGGGGAGCGGCTATATGAGGGAGTGGCAGTTATTGAAGAGGATGTTGATTGTAAAATGGGGTTGGCGTTTATAGGAGTGGGGAGCGGCCTTATGAGGGAGTGGCAGTTATTGGAGGGAATGTAGATTGTAAAATAGGGTTGGCGTTTAAAGGAGGGGGGAGGGCTATATGAGGGAGTGGCAGTAATTGGAGGGGATGTATATTGTAAAATGGGGTTGGCGTTTATAGGAGGGGGAGCGGCTATATGAGGGAGTGGCAGTTATTGGAGGGGATGTAGATTGTAAAATGGGGTTGGCGTGTATAGGAAGGGGAGCGCCTATATAAGGGAGTGGCAGTTATTGGAGTGGATGTAGATTGTAAAATGGGGTTGGCGTTTATACTAGTGGGGAGCGGCTACATGAGGGAGTGGCAGTTATTGGGGGTGATATAGATTGTAAAATGGGGTTGTCGTTTATAGGAGGAAGGAGGGGCTATATGAGGGAGTGGCAGTTATTGGAGGGGATATAGATTGTAAAATGGGGTTGGCATGTATAGGAGGGGGAGCGGCTATATTAGAGATTGGCAGTTATTGGAGGGGATGTATATTGTAAAGTGGGGTTGGCGTGTATAGAAGGGGGAGCGCCTATATGAGAGAGTGGCAGTTATTGCAGGGGATGTATATTGTAAAATGGGGCTGGCGTTTATAGGAGGGGGGAGCGGCTATATGAGGGAGTGGCAGTTATTGGAGGGGATGTAGATTGTAAAATGGGGTTGGCGTTTATAGGAGGGAGGCGGGGCTATATTAGGGAGTGGCAGTTATTGTAAGTGATGTAGATTGTACAATGGGGTTGGCGTTTATAGGAGCGGGGAGCGGCTATATAAGGGATTGGCTGTTATTGGAGGGGATGTAGATTGTAAAATGGGGTTGGCGTTTATAGGAGGGAGTGGCAGTTATTGGAGGGGATGTAGATTGTAAAATGGGGTTGGCGTTTATAGGAGGGAGTGGCGGCACTTCAAAAAACAACGGTTTTAACGTTTTTAGGTGATAAAAGCTTTTATTTGAAGACTAAAGTTTAGAAGAAGGTCAGCTATAAAAAGAAGTCTAGCACTTATATAAGGAGATATATGTTATGTAATCTAGTATAGTTTCAGATTTATGAGACTGCCTAGCGATTTGTTTTCATTTTGGCAATACCAAACAAATATAAAAATTTTAAGCTAAAACTTATTTTTGGCCAAAAATAAAACAATCAAGTTTTTTAAACATCTTTATACCGAATAATAAAAAAAAAGTGTATTTTATAAACAGTAGGACAGTATCCCCCGGTCATAGCTTAAGGTTCAGCTAGAGTTAGAGCTAGGGTTAGGGTTAGGAATTGGCGCTCGGGCAAGGGCTAGGGCTAGGGCTAGGGCTAGGGTTAGAGGTATGGTTAGGGTTAGGGTAAGGGTTAGGGTTAGGGTTAGGGTTAGGGTTAGGATTTGGGTTAGGGTTAGGGTTAGGGTTAGGGTTAGGGTTAGGGTTAGGGTTAGGGGTTAGGATTAGTGTCATAGCTTAAGGTTCAGCTAGAGTTAGAGCTAGGGTTAGGGTTAGGAATTGGCGCTCGGGCAAGGGCTAGGGCTAGGGTTAGGGCTAGGGTTAGGGTTAGGGTTAGGATTTGGGTTAGGGTTAGGGTTAGGGTTAGGGTTAGGGTTAGGGTTAGGGTTAGGGTTAGGGTTAGGGTTAGGGTTAGGGTTAGGGTTAGGGTTAGGGGTAGGCAACATAGTTGGACGGAAGAGACAAAAAATTAAATTTACCAAATATCTCAGATTTCAAAGAGCTAGTAACTTTTGTATTTGAATATTATAATATTTGATTAGGATTATATATATATATATATATATATATATATATATATATATATATATATATATATATATATATATATATATATATATACATACATATCTTTAAATATGAAATAATATTTATTCAAATATTCGCAGAAAAATTATTAAAGTATTTTATCTAGCTCTGCTAGAATAATATCATCAGTAATTAAAGTATATAATTTTAATTATTCTATACTATTTACAACAGTTTCGCCTTGCGTGCCTTTTGAAAGTATGTTTAAACCTGGCGTACAACTTGTTTTCAGTTTCAAGCACGCATCTAGATTTTTATCTATTAGTCGGCTCTATACTTTGTATTTTATTAATGCAAGAAAACGATTGCTCGCATGAATATGTTGACCCAAAGATCGTCAGCACTCCAATTGCCAACTTCTTCACCTTACTGCAGCATCATGCAGACTTTTCCATGCGTCACTCGCAGCATTTCTTTTAGAACTATCCAGTTGTACAGTGAAACGTGCATGTTTTACTTGACCTCCAAATTATCTAATTTGCTCTTGCGATCTGTGAATTTACCGCTCCACAAATGTTTGGTTTCCAAATCTACCAATTGAATTTGAAGCGAACCAGCATCAATTCCAAATAGCTCAAAGTTAATCGCATTTGTTTTTGCGATTGAGAAATCCCACTATGAACGTCAGAGTAATTGCATTTCTTTTCAATTGCTCGAATCTCTCAGTGAACTTACCCTTCATTTTGTTTAGAGTAATGCTGAAGTGATTCATGTGAATAGTAGCGTTGGTTTTATTATGATATTTTTTTTCAGATTTTGCGAAATAAAGTAATTTACCGCTCTCCGTGACTTCAAGCAAGGCATAGGCTGGGTTTTCCTTTCCATGCAGTTTTATATTTAGCTCGTTGTGTTTCTATTTATGATCTCTACCATGAAGTTGAATGTTGCAATTTGGGATAGACAAGTTAATAGGAAATACATTAAAATAGGGCGTAACTAAATATTCTAATAGAATAGCGAGTGTTTATTGTTTATGTTTATTATTTTATCGTTCATTACCGAGTGCTGCAGAACAATATTTTTATGAGTTTTGAAAATAAAATAAAATAATTATTAATATTTGTGCATGGAGTTGAAGAGCCGCATGTTGACATAAAAAGACCCGCTTGTTGTGTTAGGTTTTGGGTTTATTTCAGGGTGAGATTAATTCTTAGGTTTTTCATCTTTGTCTTAAATTTTGAACTAAGGTAATATATTGGTATAGAGTTGGAGTTAGAATCAGGATTCTATCATGGTGGATGGGGGGGGGGGGGTAATTTTCCAGGTGGGTTAATGACAGTGGGGGGGGGGGTAATTAAAAAGGAGTAATTGCTCTGGAAGGGGGGGGGGAGATACGGCGGGGGGGGGGGGGAGTTCGGGAGGGTGAGGTTAATTTTCTGTAGCCGTAAAAAGGAGTGATAAGTCACAGAGAAGGTTTGAAGATTAACCTATCTTTTACACTAAAGCTCATTTGTGTTTTTCCAAGCAATTGTCTGCATTAGTTACTGTAACGCATTCACTACTCTAGTAAATTAAAATAGAATAAACTTCATTGGACCTAGCGATCCTTTTGACAGTTGAAGTAGTTCTTATGTTTCTTGACCTCGGCTCACAAAGGGAAGGTGTACTCAGCACTATGCCCAGCCGCCTTTACTTTCTCTTACATGAGTCATGTACCCATCTCAACTAGGTTGACCCAGTGCAGGGGCGGAACTACAGTGCCGCCAGACCCCGCAACGCGGGGGGGGGGTGTGGGGGTCACGCCGTTTAGGGGCCCCACAGCCGCTCATAATCAATTTTTTATAGTTAAAATTAATTTTCTTGTATTTTGACCTGATGGTTGTTTTGAAAAAAAAAGAATACTGTAGCTGCGGTTGGAGTATCTTTATTCTATAGACACCATCCCACGCTTTTGAATATTCTTTTTCCTTCAATCAAACACACGCTGTTGTCGGCAAAATTCTTTTGAAAAAACATCAATTGCGCGAGAGACCGCTAGATATTAAGACGGCTTTTTGAGACCATCCCAAATTTGGTACTGATGGATATTAGCCTTACAAGAAGCGAATAGATAGCACCTCAACAACTAAGCTGGCTCGTAGCGGTGGTAGTGTAGACAAACTAACGCTCCAACAACTAATATCCAAGAAATAAAGTGCCGACTTTGTTTACGTTTAATAACCAGTGTTCTAGAAAACAAGGCAAACGTTTCAAATATATATATATATATATATATATATATATATATATATATATATATATATATATATATATATATATATATATATATATATATATATATATATATATATATATATATATATATATATATATATATATATATATGCATATATATATAAGTTTCGTCACTGGCACCTTGATAGTGGTTTTGTAAATAACAAACAAATAACAGATCTAATACTGTAGTGATGTTATATAGTAGCTAAGACATGCTGTTGCGTACAAAAATGTAAAAAATATACACATGAGCTGTAGTGTGAAAGTTAGGCAAACGTTCAAATCACTTCCAAAAATTAGTTACCTTTTTCAAATAGTCAAATAGGGGTGCTTATAAGCTCCTTTTTAATAATCAAACTAAACAGCAATAACGTATCTTACTATTATTTAAAAAAAATAAGTATCCTACTAAAGAAAGGTATAAAAATGAAATGTAGTTAAAATTAATAATATAAATATAAAAAATCATAAAAATAAACATAACACTAGACACCATCTATATACTACTAAAAGTCAAGTTTGTTTACATGTTTGAATATTTATTTTTTTGTTTTTTGTTTGTTTGTTTGTTTGCCTGATTGATTATTGCGCATGCTTGCACTCATCGTGGAGAGCTGTAAAATAGTATGTAGGTAGAGAATAATTTTTTAATGCAGACAGACTGTTAATCACAAATTTATTTAAAGACGTTAATTAATTTATTGATTTATTCATACGTAGAGTAACCCATTTTTTTTAAAAGATTTGAAAAGCCACTAGACTCGACGGAAACAGTGACGTCACATGATGTGTTTATTTTTTTACATCGATAATGGCGGCCTATCGAAGAAGATTGTGTTCCCATTCCAATGTTTAACGCGTTCTAAAGCTAATTTTCTATCGGCTTTAACTTTAACAATACGTCCGCTTGCTGTATTTATTACGTTCCAACACTTATATCAATTTTCAACTGTCTTTTTCATTTAGTTTTACGATAAATTTCTCTAGGTCTACAATCTGTCCAAGAAAGTTATTTATTTATTTATAGATCTAGATCTAAAATCTAGGTCAAATCAAATATTTATTGATTATAAATACAATAAAAAAAAAAGAGACTTAAGCAAACCAGTCGTAGATCTAGAATATAGATAATTCTATCTAGATTTAGATAATAATGAGTTTCTATATACTAACATATTTTCGACCTTTATTATTTTGTATAAATCTTTGTTTTGACTAGGCCCCTATGCTGGTTCCAGGGCCTAGACTAGATCTATTTGCGTAGCTTAAGATTCATACGCGGCTTCTATACCGCTAAGTGTGGAAAATTATAGACGTTAACTCTAGATATAGCTCAGTCGTAGATCTAAAATATAGATAATTCTATCTAGATTTAGATAATAATGATTTTCTATATACTAAACTCTTTTAGACCTTTATTATTTTATATAAATGTTTGTTTGGAATATGGTAATTTTGAAATGCTCACTCCGGGCCTATTTGCGTAGCTAATGATTAGAACTAGATCTAAATCTACATT
>NW_026731737.1:0-2500 GCF_028476545.2 Physella acuta | reverse complement strand
ATTTAGGCTTAGCATGATTTAATTAAACATTTTACATCTTTGAATTTCATGTTATTGAAATTAGTGACGTCGATAAAGCTCTAACTTAAGCTAAATTTTGCTGGAGCTATATTTCAAATTGTACAGTACAAATTGCATTATCAATTATGTTCATATAATCAGTTTTATATGAATAATCGTCACATTTAAATTTGGAGAACTATTTTGTATTGTGATAATTATATTAAGAACTTCTGCGTTTAACAGTTTCCAAAAACACATAAGTATATGTGAATGTATAGAAATTCCAGGGCCAATAGCTTACGCAGGGGGGGGGGGGGGAAGCAGGGAGAGCGGCCGCTCCCCCTCTGGCCATTTCATCAAAGTGGCGCCTTTTTGGAAACTTTTTACACTTAAAGCTTTAAACATTGATATTTGTTAAACCTCTATGTTTGGTCGGCATATCTAAATAAATCATACGATTTATTTTCATGCAGCAATTAGGCATAATAGTAATAGACTAGTAGAGTCTACGTTTACAACACTTATTAGTTGCTGTATCAGTTTGTTATTCTAAAATTAATCATTGCGATGCATTGCAATGTTTTAAAAAACCACTACGGGTAGTACCGCTTGGCAAGAGGGATGTTAAGTTTAAGGCAAATGTATAATGTATCTATTTAAGAATAATTGAATTAGAAAATGTTATACATAAAACTTCACACATAATTACTTTATATATACAGTTTGAATCGTGTAACTTATTTTTCGAAATTACAATACAGACACAAATACAACTGATGTGGCACCTCTATTTAAATTTATTTATGGGCGAACTGCGTAGCGGTGGGTTAACTTTGACAAGGTAAACAACGTCATCACGATGAAGTAATAGTATTATGACAGTTTGGGCGATAGTGATTACGATTACAAATTATATGAAACAGTATCAACTTTATATTAATTATTATTTTAGTTTACTAGATCTATATTAAATTTGAATAATGCTATATTTTGTATTAAAAAACAACTCAACTAGGTCACGTCAGCCCGCGTCTTTCGTGCATAGGTTGTGATTGTGCTCAAACTAACACTGATCGCAGTTAATTATCCGCTCAGCACAATGGCGTAGGCGGGTGGGGGGGGGGGGGGTTGGTGGGTGGGTGGGGCGGATGAGTTAAGGGGGCTGGGGGTTTACAACCCCCCCCCCCTTGGACCCCTCTGTAAAAAAAAATAATTATCATAATACCACTGCTACACATTTAAATCTATTTCTGAATCAGTATAAATGTGTAATTGAATATGTATGTTTAGAACAGTCATCTAAAAACTGACGCTATGTTCACTCTGAGTTGGTTATCCCCCACCTCACCACCACAATTGTGTAGAGCGACATTATTGTGACACCTAGGTATACGGTGGGTTGGATAATTTACCTAAAGTTACAGGACAGTGGTGAATAAAGTTGACCCCATCCCCCCCAAACTACCCCCCCCCCCTTAACCCACCCCGAACTGATCTGTTAAGTACATTTGGGAAAACCCGTAATAATGTACCAAAGTACCATGCCGCCAGAGTCGTAGCTTTTGAAAGGTAAATCTCTTTGAATATTATTTTTACAATTACCAGTAAAAATGTGTGTGAACAATACAGTGATAAAACCCGAACCTTATCATTATGTTAAAAATGATCGTAAAAGACACAAATGGTCAGTAGCTGATAAAAAAAATGTATGATCTGATATGCAAGACCAATATATTAGTTATGTGTAGGTTATTACTCCGAATGTTTTACATTGATGTTGAAAAGCTTGGTTTTATACCAACTCTGATTTTAAAAACTGTCATTATGCTGTAATGCTTTAGCATTTATGATGCCAATATATTTAATTCTGATTGTAGACAACATAGTTTTGTAAAAACGAATAGTGTTAAGCAACTATATTACATTCTAAACTAATTATTGATTTTTTATGTTTATTTCAAAATGCAGACAAATAAATATTTATATTAAGCGAGTGATTATTCCCCTATTTCACTTGTCCTAATTAATGTCCCAGGAATTATTATGTACATTTTTTTACAAGGATTACAAAACAGATTATGTTGCGTTCCTTGTTTTTGGTTGTAGTGTGTGTATATTTTTTTTGTTTTTGTTTAGAGTGATACATTTCTTGTTTTGGCGGCCTACATTGTGTGTTTTTGTTTGTTTCTCCAGGGTGCTACTTTTATTAATTTTACATCATAGCGAAGCAATAACATACAGTTTATATATGTGAACATATATATATATATATATATATATATATATATATATATATATATATATATATATATACACACCGAAAACCTGTATAAGCCTCTGTCTAGGACATCTGAACATCTATATATTTTTAATTATTTATTTCCCCTAAAAGATATGAATATAAATTTTATAATATATAATTTACAACCGTTATCTAACTACAGTGATGTTTAATTTATAGACTAACAGGACAAATTGAATTATACAATTATGGATT